>NW_024400132.1:0-48857 GCF_905171765.1 Bufo bufo
ATTTTTTTTTTTTTTTTTTTTTCATACAAAGTCTCATATTCCACTAACTTGTGACAAAAAATAAAAACTTCCATGAACTCACTTTGCCCATCAGCGAATACCTTGGGGTCTCTTCTTTCCAAAATGGGGTCACTTGTGGGGTAGTTATACTGCCCTGGCATTCTAGGGGCCCAAATGTGTGGTAAGGAGTTTGAAATCAAATTCTGTAAAAAATGACCTGTGAAATCCGAAAGGTGCTCTTTTGAATATGGGCCCCTTTGCCCACCTCGGCTGCAAAAAAGTGTCACACATCTGGTATCTCCGTAATCGGGAGAAGTTGGGGAATGTGTTTTGGGGTGTCATTTTACATATACCCATGCTGGGTGAGAGAAATATCTTGGCAAAAGACAACTTTTCCCATTTTTTTATACAAAGTTGGCATTTGACCAAGATATTTATCTCACCCAGCATGGGTATATGTAAAAAGACACCCCAAAACACATTCCTCAACTTCTCCTGAATACAGAGATACCAGATGTGTGACACTTTTTTGCAGCCTAGGTGGGCAAAGGGGCCCACATTCCAAAGAGCACCTTTCGGATTTCACAGGTCATTTACCTACTTACCACACATTTGGGCCCCTAGAATGCCAGGGCAGTATAACTACCCCACAAGTGACCCCATTTTGGAAAGAAGAGACCCCAAGGTATTCGCTGATGGGCATAGTGAGTTCATGGAAGTTTTTATTTTTTGTCACAAGTTTGTGGAATATGAGACTTTGTATGAAAAAAAAAAAAAAAAAAAAAAAATCATCATTTTCCACTAACTTGTGACAAAAAATAAAAAATTCTAGGAACTCGCCATGCCCCTCACGGAATACCTTGGGGTGTCTTCTTTCCAAAATGGGGTCACTTGTGGGGTAGTTATACTGCCCTGGTATTCTAGGGGCCCAAATGTGTGGTAAGGAGTTTGAAATCAAATTCAGGAAAAAATGAGGAGTGAAATCCGAAAGGTGCTCTTTGGAATATGGGCCCCTTTGCCCACCTAGGCTGCAAAAAAGTGTCACACATCTGGTATCCCCGTACTCAGGAGAAGTTGAGGAATGTGTTTTGGGGTGTCTTTTTACATATACCCATGCTGGGTGAGATAAATATCTTGGTCAAATGACAACTTTGTATAAAAAAATGGGAAAAGTTGTCTTTTGCCAAGATATTTCTCTCACCCAGCATGGGTATATATAAAATGACACCCCAAAACACATTCCCCACCTTCTCCTGAGTACGGAGATACCAGATGTGTGACACTTTTTTGCAGCCTAGGTGGGCAAAGGGGCCCATATTCCAAAGAGCACCTTTCGGATTTCACAGGTCATTTTTTACAGAATTTGATTTCAAACTCCTTACCACACATTTGGGCCCCTAGAATGCCAGGGCAGTATAACTACCCCACAAGTGACCCCATTTTGGAAAGAAGAGACCCCAAGGTATTCGCTGATGGGCATAGTGAGTTCATAGAACTTTTTATTTTTTGTCACAAGTTAGTGGAATATGAGACTTTGTAAGGAAAAAAAAAAAAAAAAAAAAAATCATCATTTTCCGCTAACTTGTGACAAAAAATAAAAAGTTCTATGAACTCACTATGCCCATCAGCGAATACCTTAGGGTGTGTACTTTCAGAAATGGGGTCATTTGTGGGGTGTTTGTACTGTCTGGGCATTGTAGAACCTCAGGAAACATGACAGGTGCTCAGAAAGTCAGAGCTGCTTCAAAAAGCGGAAATTCACATTTTTGTACCATAGTTTGTAAACGCTATAACTTTTACCCAAACCATTTTTTTTTTACCCAAACATTTTTTTTTTATCAAAGACATGTAGAACTATAAATTTAGAGCAAAATTTCTATATGGATGTCGTTTTTTTTTGCAAAATTTTACAACTGAAAGTGAAAAATGTCATTTTTTTGCAAAAAAATCGTTAAATTTCGATTAATAACAAAAAAAGTAAAAATGTCAGCAGCAATGAAATACCACCAAATGAAAGCTCTATTAGTGAGAAGAAAAGGAGGTAAAATTCATTTGGGTGGTAAATTGCATGACCGAGCAATAAACGGTGAAAGTAGTGTAGGTCAGAAGTGTAAAAAGTGGCCTGGTCTTTCAGGGTGTTTAAGCACTGGGGGCTGAGGTGGTTAATATTGTTTTTTCCCCCGTGTGAACTGTGTGTACGGAGCCCCTTAAAATGCCGCCTAAATACCGTAAATCAGGAGGGATGTCCTCGCCGAAAGGTGATCAGGGGGGAAGCCCCCAGGCTCGCATAGACAAATTTTTGAAGTCCCCTCCACCTAAAACCAGGGGAGGTGTGCAAAGATCTGTCCTACAGGCTGAGCAGGGAGTGGTTAATACGGACCGGACAGAGCTGGGTACTATAAAGGCTAGTATCTCCCAGAACGAAGGTTTTGAGAGTATTAATAATAAACTCTCGGATATATTGGGAGTAGTAAATGTTACCAACACCTCTGTCGCAGAGATGGCCTTGTCCCTCTCAGCAGTACAAGGGGATATCACGATAATCAGAGATGAGATGGCTAAACTAGGAGTGAACGTGAAGGAACTGGAATCTGCAATGGACTCTGCCACTTCAGAGACCAGACTATTAAAAAAGAGATTGGAAGAGGTAGATGCAGACCGCTCCTGGCTTAGAGGGAAACTGATAGATCTGGAAGATAGGTCCCGTAGATATAACTTGCGATTAGTAGGTTTTCCAGAAGGGACAGAACAGGATAACCCAGCATTATTTTATCCAAAAATGGTTGGTTGATAATCTAGGGCCAGATTATGATGTATCTACTTTCTGCTTTGAAAGGGCCCACAGAATCCCCTCCAAGAAGCCTCCTCCAGGGGCTCCTTCTGGGGCAATCCTGGCGAAACTAGTTTGCTCCAAGGACCGGGACTGGGTACTTAGACGTAAAAGAGAAGTATTAGACACATACTTTGATGGTAATTTGATATCAATATACCCAGATTAAAAGAAGATGTTTCTTTGAGACCCAAATTAAAAGAAGATGTTTCTTTGATGTAAAAAAAAAAGATTAGCTGCAGCTAACATTAAGTACTCAATGATGTACCCAGCCAAATTGAGGGTGGCTCACAATGATTTGGTCCGTTTTTTCATTACACAGGCGGATGCCGTTCAATAGCTGGACATGGTCGGGTTATAAAGAAAATATAGCTGTGGGGAGGAGGGAGGCTAGGGGGAAAAGTGGTTGGGGGGAGGTTTGGTGGATTGGAAGAGGTTGATGGGTAAGGTGCTTTTCCTTATCAACCATGGAGGGGGTATTTTGGGGGTTGGTATAAGGGAGGGATTGGCTGTCGTTACTCGCTTTATAGGCTTATGTGTCTCTCTCCTAGATGGGGGACCAGGATTGCCAGTTTTTTACTGCCTATGCCACGTAATATTCTATTCTGGAATGTGAGAGGGTTGGGAGACAGGGTGAAGAGGACGGTGGTGTTTGATCAGGTGGCCCGTCATTTGCCGGCAATTGTTGTATTATTAGAAACCCATGCAACAGTAGGCAGGCTCTATACATTGAAAAGAAAATGGGCTTCTTTTGAATACCATGCTTACTTCTCCTCTTATGCAAGAGGGGTTAGTGTT
The DNA here is from genome assembly GCF_905171765.1 of Bufo bufo. Lineage (NCBI taxonomy): Eukaryota > Metazoa > Chordata > Amphibia > Anura > Bufonidae > Bufo > Bufo bufo. Next base: position 3,629 of record NW_024400132.1, read on the forward strand.
TACATTCACGGTGGGATGGAATTTCTACCGGTGGATAACATGATTGATAAAGAAGGGAGATTTGTCTTCTTGCATGGGTATTGGAAAGGGCAGGAGATTATAATGGCGTTCATCTATATTCCTCCACCATATAAATCAACAGTTTTTTCTCTATTATCTAAATATCTTGCTACAAAAAACCCGTGTCCGTTACTAGTAGCCGGAGATTTTAAATCTGTACCTGATCCTGGGTTGGATCGTTTTTCTACCTCTTCTGGGCGAGGTCGGACTGGATCTCCTTTGAGCTCTGCTTGCCAGGAGCTGGCGCTGGTGGATATCTGGCGCCATCTCTATGGCAACAGGAGAATTTATTCTTGCTTTAGCCAGTCCTATGGGTCAATGTCCCGTATTGTTCTGGCCTTTGCAAGTTGCGATCTGTGTCATCAAATTTTGAAAATGAAATATGTACCTCATGGAATATCAGATCATTCTCCAGTCCTGATCTCGCTCAGAGAGGTGGATTCTCCAGCCTCAGGCAGAACTTTTAAATTGAACTCGCACTGGCTGGATGTGATAGGGGAGCAGGGTCAGATAGACCATGAAATACAGGAATTCTGGGGCATCAATGTAGGCTCGACACATATTCATTATCTGTGGGATGCACTGAAGGCCCATATAAGGGGCATATACTTCTCTAAAATTAACCGGGATAGGGTTGAACTTCGTCAAAGGGAACAACAGTTGACAGAGACAATTAGGAGATTACAGGGTGTATCGACTGCTCATCATAATGAGCAAAATATAACCCAGTTATAAGAGGCCAATGCACAGTTCAAGATACTCTTATCTAGTAAAGCTCAACATAAGCTTCTCTTCCAGGGGCAAAACCGCTTCTGTGAATCGGGGGGAGCAGCCTCCTATTTAGTTCACCACAGTGGAGAGGTCATGTTAGAATACCACAGCACCTGCCGCAGGAGCAAAGTAGTAGCTGTCTCTCCAAAATTATGGCTTAAATTCTTTGTCTTCCCTACCATCCCTGTATTTTGAAGCAATGTACCCACCTTTCAAAAACCTTGCCCTTTAAAAAACAGGGAGGATGCTGCATGCACGCTAGGCGGGCGTCCCCTTCCTCCCTCTACAGATGGTGAAGCTCCAGGTCTCCAGACACATCAAGCATTGCTCTGCAAATGGCCGTTTGTCCTTCTGTTATGGAACCTTCATCTGTGGGTTCTTTATGTCATTGTCACAACCAGACAGCTGAGAAGCTCTGACAGGAGCCTTCTAGATCCTCCTCCTTGAGTTTCTTTGTTTTGATTTCTGTTCCTCATCTCGTTAGTCTATCTCAGCTGTCATGCAGTTGGACTGATTGATTCCCTTTAAGTTCCTCCCCATAATGCAGTAGTATACGGCTTATACAACTTCCTGGAGTGTGTGTGCATGCTGTTTCTATTTCCCAGTCCTCTGCAAGATAAGTACTGTTCCTTTATTTGTGATTTTCTGTCTGCTGGATTTTCAGGAGACCCTGACTCCCTCCGTGTCTAGTGTAGGGAGCCGGTGGTCGTGTCCCCTCACTATTGTAGGGTCTTCAGGTATTAGATAGCCGAGGTACGTGGATATGCGCCCATCCACCTTTGGGGTGTTCGCATAGGCTGAGCAGTGAGGGAGAGTGGCAGGTCTATTGCAGGGGTCTCCCTTTTGTTCCTTAGTTGTGGATCCAGTGAGTCATTGATTGTGTTGCGTTGTCTTGTTTCCTGTACACCATCCGTGACATTATAAGCTGCCAAAACCGTCTCAAGCATGGATCCGGTTTCACTTTTGGCTGAACGCTTCCAGGGTCTTTCATTGGAGGTAGCTGATCTCCGTAAGACTTTTTCTCAGTTTCAAGTGACCGGTTCAGCTTGCGTTCATGGAGTTTGTTCTGAGCCTAAGATCTCGCTCCCGGATATGTTCCCTGGGGGTAGTGAGTATTTTGTGCGTTTTAGAGAGGCTTGCAAACTCCATTTTCGCCTTCTTCCCCATTCCTCTGGTGATGAAGAATGGAGGGTGGGGATCATTATATCGCTGCTCAGGGGTAACGCTCAGTCCTGGGCCTTTTCGCTGCCGGAGGGGGCACAGCCCCTCCGTTCAGTGGATGAATTCTTTTTAGCCCTGGGTCAGATATATGATGATCCGGATCGTATTGCTCTGGCTGAGTCTAGACTACGTCTGTTATGCCAGGGTAAACAATCCGCAGAGATATACTGCTCAGAATTTCGGAGATGGGCAGCTGATACTGGTTGGAATGATGCTGCACTCCGAAGTCAATTTTGCCATGGTCTTTCAGAGGGATTGAAAGATGCATTTGCCTTTCATGAGAGACCTACCTCCTTGGATTCTGCTATGTCTCAGGCCGTTCGTATTGACAGGCGTCTTAGAGAGAGAGGAGAGATCTCTCCTTCCTGTCATACTCAGTCCCGGGACAGTGCAGCGGTCTCATTCTGTGCGCAGGGGTCTCAGTCGCTGTCAGCCCCTTCTGAGCAGGAGCCCATGCAGCTGGGGTTGATTGCCTCTGACAATAGAAGATTCAGCCCGCATGGGAGGGTTTGTTTTTGTTGTGGAGGTATAAATCATTTGGCAAATATTTGTCCCTCTAGGAGATTCAGGCAGTCTTCTGGGAGTAATAAAGAAACAAAAAGGAAAAAATCTTTTAAAAATGTTCCGTCTGTTACTATTGGCAGAGTTGAGGCGGAAATTGAAGGTTTTCCGTTTGCTTGTAGTTCCCGTTTTGTCCTGCCTGCTAGGGTGGCGCTAGAGAGCAAGAGCATTTTTTGTGAGATTTTTGTGGATAGTGGAGCATCTGTCAATCTCATTTATAATCAATTTGCAATAACTCATGGTTTCCAGGTATGCACTTTGGGAAAGGATATTCCTGTTTTTGCTATTGATTCCGCTCCACTTTCTCAGAAATCATTAAAGGGCATAGTTCACAATATCCGTTTAATTGTGAGTGATGCTCATGTTGAGGATGTGTCATGTTTCGTCCTTAGCGGTTTGCCTACTCCTCTAGTGTTGGGGCTACCCTGGCTCACTAAACATAACCCCACCATTGATTGGCAAGCGAGGCAAATAAATGGTTGGAGTGACTTTTGCAGAGAGAATTGCCTCATGACATCTGTTTCTGAGGTTTCTACTAAGACTGTACCACCTTTCCTCTCTGAATTTTCGGATGTCTTCTCTGAGAGTGGAGTTCAGGATTTGCCTCCGCACAGGGAGTACGATTGTCCTATTAATCTCATCCCAGGCGCCAAGCTGCCTAAATCTCGTTTATACAATCTTTCCCAACCTGAAAGGGTCGCTATGCGAGCTTATATCTCTGAGAGTCTGAGAAAAGGACACATACGACCCTCGAAGTCACCTGTTGCCGCTGGTTTTTTCTTTGTTAAGAAAAAAGATGGTTCTTTAAGACTGTCTGGATTTCAGGGAGCTGAACAGTATCACTATTCGTGACCCTTACCCACTTCCTCTGATCCCGGACCTGTTTAACCAGGTTGTTGGGGCTAAAGTCTTTTCCAAATTAGACCTAAGAGGGGCATACAACCTGGTCAGGGTCAGAGAAGGAGACGAATGGAAGACGGCTTTCAATATCCCTGAGGGCCATTTTGAGAATTTGGTTATGCCTTTTGGTTTGATGAATGCCCCAGCCGTTTTTCAGCATTTTGTGAACAGCATTTTTTATCATTTAATGGGAAAATTTGTATTAGTGTATTTGGATGACATTTTGATTTTTTCTCCTGATTTCAAGACTCATAAGGAACATTTACGTCAGGTCTTGCTCATCCTGCGGGAGAATAAATTATACGCGAAACTGGAAAAATGTGTGTTTGCGGTTCCAGAAATTCAATTTCTGGGGTTTCTTCTCTCCGCTTCTGGTTTTCGCATGGACCCTGAGAAGGTCCGCGCTGTGCTTGAGTGGGAGCTTCCTGAGAATCAGAAGACGCTGATGCGTTTCTTGGGCTTTGCCAATTATTACAGGAAATTTATTTTGAATTATTCCTCTGTTGTTAAACCACTCACTGATATGACCAGAAAGGGGGTAGATTTTTCTTCCTGGTCGGTAGAGGCGCGTAAGGCCTTTTCTAATATCAAGGAGAGTTTTGCTTCCGCTCCCATCCTGGTACAACCTGATATTTCATTACCCTTCATAGTTGAGGTTGATGCTTCTGAGGTAGGGGTGGGTGCGGTCTTGTGTCAGGGTTCCTCTCCTGCCAAATGGCAACCGTGTGCCTTTTTCTCGAAGAAACTCTCCTCCGCAGAGAGAAATTATGATGTGGGAGATAGGGAATTGTTGGCCATCAAGTTGGCTTTTGAGGAATGGCGCCATTGGCTAGAGGGAGCCAGACACCCTATTACCGTGTTTACTGATCATAAAAATCTGGCCTACTTGGAGTCAGCCAAGCGTCTGAACCCGAGACAGGCCAGATGGTCTTTGTTCTTTTCAAGGTTTAATTTTGTTGTCACGTTCTGCCCTGGGGTTAAGAATGTGAAGGCAGATGCCCTGTCACGTTGTTTTCCGGGAGGTGGGAATTTTGAAGACCCGGGTCCCATTTTGGCTGAAGGTGTGGTGGTCTCTGCTCTTTTTCCTGAATTGGAGGCAGAGGTGCAGGCAGCCCAGTCAGAGGCTCCTGATCTTTGTCCTCCTGGGAGGTTGTTTGTGCCTCTCGCTTTGAGACACAAGATTTTTAAGGAACACCACGATACGGTCCTTGCTGGGCATCCGGGGGCAAGAGCCACACTGGATCTCATCGCTCGGAGATTCTGGTGGCCTGCGCTTCGTAAGTCGGTTGAGGGTTTTGTGGCAGCTTGCGAGACTTGCGCTCGTGCCAAAGTCCCTCATTCACGGCCATCAGGTCCTCTCCTTCCTTTGCCCATTCCTTCCCGTCCTTGGATACATCTGTCCATGGACTTCATAACGGACTTGCCTCGTTCCTCGGGGAAGACTGTGATTCTGGTGGTGGTGGACCGTTTTAGCAAAATGGTGCATTTCATCCCTTTTCCTGGTTTGCCCAATGCTAAGACGCTGGCGCAGGCATTTGTTGACCACATTGTCAAATTGCATGGTATTCCTTCAGACATAGTCTCTGATAGGGGCACGCAGTTTGTTTCCAGATTCTGGAAGGCTTTCTGTTCTCGCTTGGGGGTTCGGTTGTCATTCTCTTCTGCTTTCCACCCGCAGTCGAATGGCCAGACAGAGCGCGTCAATCAGAATCTGGAGACATATCTGCGCTGTTTTGTGGCGGAGAATCAGGAGGATTGGTGTTCTTTTTTGTCCCTTGCTGAGTTTGCTTTAAATAACCGTCGTCAGGAGTCCTCTGATAAGTCACCATTTTTTGGTGCATATGGGTTTCATCCGCAGTTTGGGACTTTCTCGGGAGAGGGGTCTTCGGGTTTGCCTGATGAGGACAGATTCTCCTCGTCTTTGTCATCTATTTGGCAAAAGATTCAGGATAATCTAAAGAGCATGAGTGAGAGATATAAGCGTGTGGCAGATAAGAGACGTGTGCCTGGTCCGGACCTGAATGTTGGTGATCTGGTGTGGTTGTCTATAAAGAATATCAAATTGAAGGTTCCCTCCTGGAAGTTGGGTCCTAGGTTTATTGGGCCTTACAAGATCCTGTCTGTCATCAATCCTGTTGCCTACCGTCTTGATCTTCCTCAGACTTGGAAGATCCATAATGTTTTTCATAAGTCCTTATTGAAACCTTATGTTCAACCTATTGTACCCTCGCCTTTGCCTCCTCCTCCGATTATGGTTGATGGAAATCTTGAATTTCAGGTCTCTAGGATTGTGGATTCTCGTCTTGTCCGCGGTTCCCTCCAGTACCTCGTTCATTGGGAGGGTTATGGTCCTGAAGAGAGGATGTGGGTCCCAGTGACGGACATTAAGGCCACTCGTCTCATCAGGGCTTTCCATAGGTCCCATCCTGAGAAGGTGGGCTCTGAGTGTCCGGAGTCCACTCGTAGAGGGAGGGGTACTGTCACAACCAGACAGCTGAGAAGCTCTGACAGGAGCCTTCTAGATCCTCCTCCTTGAGTTTCTTTGTTTTGATTTCTGTTCCTCATCTCGTTAGTCTATCTCAGCTGTCATGCAGTTGGACTGATTGATTCCCTTTAAGTTCCTCCCCATAATGCAGTAGTGTGCGGCTTATACAACTTCCTGGAGTGTGTGTGCATGCTGTTTCTATTTCCCAGTCCTCTGCAAGATAAGTACTGTTCCTTTATTTGTGATTTTCTGTCTGCTGGATTTTCAGGAGACCCTGACTCCCTCCGTGTCTAGTGTAGGGAGCCGGTGGTCGTGTCCCCTCACTATTGTAGGGTCTTCAGGTATTAGATAGCCGAGGTACGTGGATATGCGCCCATCCACCTTTGGGGTGTTCGCATAGGCTGAGCAGTGAGGGAGAGTGGCAGGTCTATTGCAGGGGTCTCCCTTTTGTTCCTTAGTTGTGGATCCAGTGAGTCATTGATTGTGTTGCGTTGTCTTGTTTCCTGTACACCATCCGTGACAGTCATAGACGTATGCATCTATGACATCAGCAGCACAGTTGCCATAGTTACTACAGGGGCTTATTATTGATACCTACCTCGTGCACTTTAGTATTAACCCTTTCTTGACTGACTGGAGACTTTACAATATACTTGTCACTAGAAAGGCCCCTAATCACTATGGCATTTAAAAGCTGCCCTAACAATACTAAGTTAGGGAGTGTAATGACAGATTTGAGGTGTAATATGCACACCCATGCCCTCAAGTCCATTTGCTACATCTGAATTTACACAGATTCCAGTGGACTTTTCTTTTGGTGCCAAAAAGTAGCGATCTACCAAACTATCACATTAACAAGATTTTAGTATAACCAGTTTCTTATACATTGTCTTTGAAATGACCAATATCTCATCTAAAAAAAATTAGCATGGAAGCTTCCACATTCAAAACGAATAGGAATCAGGATTGGTACAGAGAAGAATTAAGGGGGTCATTTATCAAACTGGTGTAAAGTAGAACTGGCTTAGTTGCCCATAGCAACCAATCAGATTCCTCATTTCATTTTCCAAAGGGGCTGTCCAAAATAAAAGATAGAATCTGATTGGTTTAATTTATGCTACAGATTTCCACTGTATATTTCACCGTTTGCAATGCGTAGGGTTAGATCTTTGGTAAATCCGCACCGAAATCCACTGTGGAATGTCAGCAAAATCTGCAGTAACATTTCCAAGAAAGGGACCCTGTCACACACAGCCAGAAAAGGAGGAAGTGGCCGACGTTGTGCTGCTCTCTCCTTTCACTTTAGTGGGGCTTAGGTAGAATCGGACCCGCTATAGATAGACGGCCAATCTTGTAGCGTGTATTATATATCTTATTGTGTGAGTTGTATCCCATATTGTTCTGATCCTTCTGTATTTGATAAAGGATGACTTTCGGCTCCGCTGAATCTGGGAGGCTGTGTGGTGATAGGAACATAAATTTTTCGATCCAATTCAATTATGCTAATACCAGATGTTGGGTCAACTGGGCCATTGTGGTATTGTTTAATAAGATGAGCACCAATCTTTACACAGGCAAATCACTTAATCCCATGGAAATGTATGGAGGTCTAGAGATAAAGTCTCTACTCACAGCATGAGGTGGACAGGCTGTAGGTCTACATAGGAATATGAGTAAATATACATATTAGGGCTCATGTAAGCCGGACCTTTATTTTTTAACTTCTGTAGAAATTTCCAATCCTTGTCCCCAAACGGACAAGAATAGGACATGTTCTACCATGGCAATACATGTCACATGCTTCCAAACACACAATAATAACATTTTTTCATTTTGTATTTTATTTTATAGAACCTTAATGCAATAAAAACACGAGACTAGAGAGTGGAGATAAGCCGAGGCCTGTTTATTTAAACTCAAATCAACTTTAATATACTCAAAATATTAACCATATAAACACCATGAGCCTAGTCATAAACTCAGACTCGTTTAACCACCTCAGCTCCCCTAGCTTAAACACCCTTAATGACCAGACCACTTTTTACACTTCTGCACTACACTACTTTCACGGTTTATTGCTCGGTCATACAACTTACCACCCAAATGAATTTCACCTCCTTTTCTTCTCACTAATAGAGATTTCATTTGGTGGTATTTCATTGCTGCTGACATTTTTACTTTTTTTTGTTATTAATCGAAATTTACCGAAATTTTTGCAAAAAAATGACATTTTTCACTTTCAGTTGTAAATTTTTTCAAAAACAAATACATTTCTATATAATTTTTTCTCTAAATTTATTGTTCTACATGTCTTTGTTTAAAAAAAAATGCAATAAGTGTATATTTATTGGTTTGGGTAAAAGTTATAGCGTTTACAAACAAAAATGGTACAAAAATGTGAATTTCCGCATTTTGAAGCAGCTCTGACTTTCTGAGCACCTGTCATGTTTCCTGAGGTTCTACAATGCCCAGACAGTAGAAACACCTCACAAATGACCCCATTTCGGAAGGTAGACACCCTAAGGTATTCGCTGATGGGCATAGTGAGTTCATAGAACTTTTTATTTTTTGTCACAAGTTAGTGGAAAATTATGATTTTTTTTTTCTTACAAAGTCTCATATTCCACTACCTTGTGACAAAAAATAAAAACTTCCATGAACTCACTATGCCCATCACAAATACCTTGGGGTGTCTTCTTTCCAAAATGGGGTCACTTGAGGGGTAGTTATTGTCACGGAACCATGAACCAGACGTACAACAAGAGATAAGTGAAAATAAGAAGGCTTCATTGAAAATAAAGCTGTAAAGCAAAAGTCCAAACGGATGGTGAAACCGAAGCAGAGTCTTTGAGAGGCCAGAGGTCAGGAACCAACAGGGTAGTCAGACGAAGCCAGGATCAGGAACCAGCAGGGTAGTCAGACGAAGCCAGGATCAGGAACCAGCAGGGTAGTCAGACGAAGCCAGGATCAGGAACCAGCAGGGTAGTCAGACGAAGCCAGGATCAGGAACCAGAAGCAGCAGCAGTCTTAGAAGCATGTGAACACAGGAGGACCAAGCAAGGAACTGAAGCCACAGACCTCCTATATATATGAGCTAGGCATCCAGCTCCTCCCAGTGGGAAGGAGGAGCCGCAGGGTGGAAGGCTACAAGAAACCCAGAAACCAAGATGGCCGCCAGCACATGTCAAACGAAGGAGAACAGCAAGAAGGTAAGACCATGACAGTACCTCCCCCTCAAGGGCCCCTCCTCCGCGGAGCAAAAAACGGTTTCTGAGGGAAGCGTGCGTGGAAGGCTCGGAGCAAGGCAGGAGCATGGACATCTGCGGAGGGAACCCAGGAACGCTCCTCTGGACCATAACCACGCCAATGGACCAAAAACTGCACCCGACCGCGGACCAGGCGTGAGTCCAGGATATTGCTCACCTCATACTCCTCACGATTGCCCACTCGGACCGGACGAGGCCGAGGAACCGAGGAAGTGAAACGATTACACACCAGTGGTTTCAACAGGGAGACATGAAACACGTTAGAGATCCGCATGCCAGGAGGAAGCGCAAGGGCATAGGCTACCGGGTTTACCCTGCGAAGCACTCGGAAGGGACCAACAAAGCGAGGCGCCAGCTTGGGAGTGGGCACTCGAAGGTTGAGGTTGCGGGTGGACAACCATACACGGTCTCCGACCTGGTAGGAAGGAGCAGGCGCTCGTCTGCGATCAGCCTGGAGTCACTGGCGCTGCGCAGAGGCCTCAAGGGACTTCTGGATCTGTACCCAAGAAGCACGTAGGACGGAAAGGTGATCCTCCACAGCCGGAATATCCTGGGGAGAGAATACCTCCGGTAACACGGCAGGTTGGAACCCATAATTGGCCATGAAGGGAGACGTCCCAGAGGAAGAGTTCACCGCCGTGTTCCTGGCAAACTCAGCCCAAGGCAGGAGGTCAACCCAATTGTCTTGGTGATCGGAGACATAGCAACGAAGGAATTGCTCCAAGGCCTGATTGGATCGTTCTGCGGCCCCATTGGACTGAGGGTGGTAGGCCGAGGAGAAGGAGAGATGAATCCCCAACTGGGAGCAAAAGGCGCGCCAGAACCTGGATACAAACTGACTCCCCCGATCCGACACAATCTCCTTGGGCAAACCGTGCAACCGGAAGACCTCCCTGGCAAAAATCGTGGCCAACTCTTGTGCAGAGGGTAACTTCTTGAGAGGAACACAGTGGCACATTTTGGAAAACCGATCCACAATCATGAGAATGACCGTATGGCCTCGGGATGCAGGGAGGTCCACAATGAAATCCATCCCCAGGTGTGACCATGGGCGCTCCCCGGTGGCTATGGGTTGCAGAAGGCCCAACGGAAGGTGCCGAGGGGACTTACTCTGGGCACAAACGGAGCATGCCGCTACATATGCGGCGATGTCGGAACGTAGGGAAGGCCACCAGAACAGACGTGAAACAACCCAGGACAGCTGATTCTTTCCAGGATGCCGCGCGGTCTTGGAGTTATGGTAGGTTCGCAACAACCGAGTGCGCAACTCCTCAGGCACAAAACATCTGCCGTTGGGTCTCCCAGAGGGAGCACCAGATTGAGCCGCCAAAATCTGCTCACCCAGGGCAGAGGTCAGGCTGGTGCGAATGGCGGCCAGGATCTGATTCGGAGGTATGACCGAAGTCGGAATCGACTCCTCTCTGGACAGCTCGGAGTACTGCCGTGATAGGGCATCCGCCCTGATGTTCTTGGAACCGGGTAGGTAGGAGACCACGTAATTAAAACGTGACAAGAACAGAGCCCATCTGGCCTGACGTGGTGTCAATCTCTTGGCCTCAGAAAGGTAGGTCAGATTCTTATGGTCCGTCAGGATGAGAACCGGAATCACCGAACCCTCGAGCAAGTGCCTCCATTCTTTAAGGGCCTGCACGATGGCCAATAACTCCCTGTCACCAATCTGATAGTTGCACTCCGCGGAAGACAGTTTCCGGGAGTAAAACCCACAAGGAAGCAGAGGACCCTCTGGTGTTCTACGCTGAGACAGAAGGGCGCCTACTCCCGTCTCAGACGCGTCCACCTCGAGGACAAAGGGCAACCCAGGGTTGGGATGCGACAGAATCGGAGCCGACACAAAAGCGGACTTTAGGGCCTCAAAAGCTCGGATGGCCTCGAGCGGCCAGACCTGGGAATTACTGCCCTTCCTGGTCAGATCCGTGAGAGGCTTGGCCAGCATGGAAAAGTCCCTGATGAACTTCCGATAATAATTGGCGAAGCCCAAAAAGCGCTGCAGGGAACGAAGACCACTGGGCTGGGGCCACTGTAAGACAGCCGAAACCTTCTCAGGATCCATGGAGAACCCCTCAGCGGAAATGATGTAACCTAAGAAGGTTACCTGGGATCGGTGAAATTCGCATTTCTCAAGCTTACCGAACAGCTTGTTCTCTCGTAACCGTTGCAACACTCGTCTGACATCCAGAATGTGGGCCTCCATGGATTCAGAATATACCAAGATGTCATCCAAATAGACCACCACACACTGCTGCAACAGGTCACGGAAAACATCGTTGATGAATTCCTGAAAGACTGCGGGCGCATTGCACAACCCAAAGGGCATAACCAAGGATTCATAATGACCGGTCCTGGTGTTAAACGAGGTCTTCCACTCATCGCCCGCCTTGATCCTTACCAGGTTTTATGCCGCCCTCAGGTCGAGTTTGGTAAAGACCGTGGCCCCTTTAAGGCGATCGAACAGCTCGGAAATCAAGGGTATCGGGTAAGCGTTCTTGATCGTGATGCGATTGAGACCCCTGTAATCGATGCAAGGCCTCAACTCACCGCCCTTCTTTTTCACAAAGAAAAATCCAGCCCCTGCCGGGGACGAGGATTTGCGAATGTGTCCGCGTGAAAGCGCCTCCCTCACGTACTCCTCCATGGCCTCATTCTCCGCTACCGGCAGTGGATAGACTTTGCCACGAGGAGGAACGGCACCAGGTTGTAACTCTATGGCACAATCGTATGGGCGGTGCGGAGGTAGGGCAACCGCGCGCACCTTATCGAATACATCCCGGTACTCCTCGTATTCAGGAGGCAACAGAGAGTCCGAGGAAGTACACAGCAACTTGACAGACCCATGGATGCAACTAGCCCCACACTGCGGTGACCACGAGAGGATCTCGGCCGATCTCCAATCGAAAGTCGGATTATGCTTCTGGAGCCAGGGGTACCCCAAGACCACCGAGTAGTGTGGAGACGAAATAACCTGGAGGCAGACCGACTCTCTGTGAACGGCACCAATGGCTATCCCCACTGGAAGGGTCTCATGAGTCACGTGTGACGACAGAAGGGGTCTGCCGTCTATCGCCTCAAGAGCCAGTGGGGAACCTCGAGCCTGCAGAGGAATGGAATTGGCGGCAGCGAACACACTATCAATGAACAAACCACCAGCACCAGAGTCCACCAACGCCTGGGTCGTCACCGAGCCCCCGACCCAGGAGAGGACAACAGTGATCAGTGGTTTGTCAACACGGGAAACCGGGGACGAGGAGACTCCACCCAAGATCTGCCCCCGACAGGATCTCAGGTACGAGCGTTTCCCGGACGGTTCGGACATGCCAACCGAAAATGCCCACCGAGACCACAGTACATGCATCGGCCCTCGCGTCTCCGGAGTACCCTCTCCCCCTCGGACAGGCGAGCAAACCCCAGCTGCATGGGTTCACCCCCAGACAAGTCATCCCCAGGAGGCGTGGGAGGAGAGGGAGGCACGGGTGGGACAGCAAACGTAGGCGCCAATCTGTTAGAAGACCTCCGCAGGCTCTCCTTAAAGGAAGGTCTCTCCCTGAGTCTGGTGTCAATCAAAATCAGGAAAGAAATAAGAGACTCGAGCTCCACTGGTAGGTCCTTAGCTGCAACCTCATCCTTCAAGGCATCCGAGAGACCATGAGAGAAAGCAGCGACCAGAGCCTCATTATTCCAGCCCACCTCTGCTGCCAGGGTACGAAACTCAATGGCGTATTCAGCTACGGATCGTGAACCCTGTCTGATGGACATAAGGAGCTTCGCAACAGAGGCAGCACGAGCCGGCACATCGAATACCTTCCGAAGAGAAGCAACAAAACCGGAAAACTCGGCAACCACCGGATTGTTGTTCTCCCATAAAGGGCTGGCCCAGGCCAAGGCCTTGTCCGAGAGCAGCGAGATCAAGAAGCCCACCTTTGATCTCTCAGTAGGAAAGGCATGTGGCAGCAACTCGAAATAAATGCCCACCTGGTTAAGGAAACCTCGGCACTGAGTTGGCTCTCCCCCAAAGCGCTGTGGAAGAGGGGCAGAACCGGTCATACCCCGAAACACCGCAGGCGCAACAACAGGTGTCGGGGTAGACTCTGGCGCAACAACCGGAGCGGCAGTAGGAGCGACAACCGACCCATCGGCAACGGGAGCGAAATGAGCCGTGCGTTCAAGCAGGGTTTGCAACGCCACAGCGAACCGACCCAACAGGTGATCCTGCTGATCAAGTCTGGCAACCAGCATAGGTAGCGAGGATGGCCCTGTACCGTCAGAATTCATGGCTTGGTCCTAATGTCACGGAACCATGAACCAGACGTACAACAAGAGATAAGTGAAAATAAGAAGGCTTTATTGAAAATAAAGCTGTAAAGCAAAAGTCCAAACGGATGGTGAAACCGAAGCAGAGTCTTTGAGAGGCCAGAGGTCAGGAACCAGAAGGGTAGTCAGACGAAGCCAGGATCAGGAACCAGCAGGGTAGTCAGACGAAGCCAGGATCAGGAACCAGCAGGGTAGTCAGACGAAGCCAGGATCAGGAACCAGCAGGGTAGTCAGACGAAGCCAGGATCAGGAACCAGAAGCAGCAGCAGTCTTAGAAGCATGTGAACACAGGAGGACCAAGCAAGGAACTGAAGCCACAGACCTCCTATATATATGAGCTAGGCATCCAGCTCCTCCCAGTGGGAAGGAGGAGCCGCAGGGTGGAAGGCTACAAGAAACCCAGAAACCAAGATGGCCGCCAGCACATGTCAAACGAAGGAGAACAGCAAGAAGGTAAGACCATGACAGTTATACTGCCCTGGCATTTTAGGGGCCCTAATGCGTGAGAAGTAGTTTGAAATTCAAAGTGTAAAAAATGTCCTGTGAAATCCTAAAGGTGCTCTTTAGAATTTGGGCCCCTTTGCCCACCTAGGCTGCAAAAAAGTGTCACACATGTGGTATCGCCGTACTCCGGAGAAGTTGGGAAATGTGTTTTTGGGTGTCTTTTTACATATACCCATGCTGGGTGAGAGAAATATCTCTCTAAAATGACAACTTTGTATAAAAAAATGGGAAAAGTTGACTTTTACAGAGATATTTATCTCACCCAGCATGGGTATATGTAAAAATACACCCCAAAACACATAGCCCTACTTCTCCTGAGTACGGCAATACCACATGTGTGACACTTTTTTTGCAGCCTAGGTGGGCAAGGGGGCCCAAATTCTAAAGAGCACCTTAAGGATTTCACAGGGCATTTTTAACACATTTGGATTTCAAACTACTTCTCACGCATTAGGGCCCCTAAAATGCCAGGGCAGTATAAATACCCCACAAGTGACCCCATTTTGGAAATAAGACACCCAAGGTATTCCGTGAGGGGCATGGCGAGTTCATAGAATTTTTTTTTTTTTGGCACAAGTTAGCGGAAAATGATGATTTTTTTTTTCCTTACAAAGTCTCATATTCCACTAACTTGTGACAAAAAATAAAAACTTCCATGAACTCACTATGCCCATCACGAAATACCTTGGGGTGTCTTCTTTCCAAAATTGGGTCACTTGTGGGGTAGTTATACTGCCCTGGCATTTTAGGGGCCCTAATGCGTGAGAAGTAGTTTGAAATTCAAATGTGTAAAAAATGTCCTGTGAAATCCTAAAGGTGCTCTTTAGAATGTGCACCTAAAGAGCACCGCAAAACACATACGGACGTCTGAATGGAGCCTTACAGGGGGGTGATCAATGACAGGGGGGTGATCTTTAGTCTAATATGGGGTGATCACCCCCCTGTCATTTATCACCCCCCTGTAAGGCTCCATTCAGACGTCCGTATGTGTTTTGCGGATCCACGGATCCGTAAAACACATACGGACGTCTGAATGGAGCCTTACAGCGGGGTGATCAATGACAGGGGGGTGATCAGTGACAGGGGGGTGATCAGGGACTCTATATGGGTTGATCAGGGGTTAATAAGTGACAGGGTGCGGGGGTTGTAGTGCAGTGGTGTTTGGTGCTACTTTACAGAGCTGCCTGTGTCCTCTGGTGGTCGATCCAAGCAAAAGGGACCACCAGAGGACCAGGTAGCAGGTATATTAGACGCTGTTATCAAAACAGCGTCTAATATACCTTTAAGGGGTTAAATAAAACGGATCTACAGCCTGCCAGCGAATGATCGCCGCTGGCAGGCTGCAGATCCACTCGATTACCTGCAGTTCCTGTTCACAGGAAACCTCGCGCCGGCGCGTCCACTCGGAATAACAGGGCCGCCGCAAAGACGCAATCCTGCGTACGGCGGTCCTGTAGTGGTTAAGGGGCAGTTGCTGTGGAGGTCTCTGTTAAGGAGGCCGGGCATGGTGGAGGTCTGTTAATGGGACTGTAACCTATGGTCAATGTTAAGAGGCAGGTGCTGTAGAGGTCACTGTTACAGGGGCAGACTGCTATAAAAGGTCAAAGTTAAGAGGGTGGGCTGCTGTGGAAGTCACATTTTAAGGAGATGGGGCACTGTGGGGGGCGGGCAGTGTTGAGGGGTTGGGTTCTGTAGAAGTCACAGTTATAGTGGATACGGTCGACATCTTTTAACGACACACACAAACATTAAATGAAATAGGTTAAATATGCCTGTGTGAAGCCGGGTCCTTCAGCTAGTATGATTTTAAAGAAACTATCTGCATTTTTAAAAACATTTTAAAATAGGAATCTGAAGTTGGGTTTGGTACTGGCAGGTACCTTGGTGCTGGAGCCGACTTCGGATTCCTATTTTAAAATGTTTTTAAATATGCAGATAGGAACACCGTAGAAATACACTGAAATCTCACACAACTTTGGGCGACACGAATTTTGCCTACACGGAGCCAATATATTGTTAATGCTGTACGGAAACAGCATTAACAATGATGTTTATGAACGAACCGACTTCGGATCTATGATTTGAAACTCGATTGGCTCAAGCCTAGCGCCAACAATTGGTAAAAACATCACATTACTAGATGCTCATTCAGTGCTTCAAATTCCCACCATATTAAAAAGTAGGGTTGCACCAGGTATCGAACTTTCGATACCCAATCGATACTTTTGTACCCGGATTGATACGATAGGATTTGCTATTTTCTGATACTAGGCTGCGCTACTGCACAGTGTAGTATCTTTTAGAGAACATGGCGCACACCACGTTCTCAGCAGCACAGTGGAGAAGGAGGCAGTCCCTCCCTCTACAATGACACGGCCTGGAGGGGGGGGGGGCGTCTCCAAGGCACCACCAATGAATATAATTAACCCGTAAATACAAATGTATGCGGCATGTGCCGGATATATCACAATGACAAGGAACAGCGATCCCGCTGAACCCCTTAGGTGTTGCAGCTGGCACCCGCCGCATACATTTATATCTAGAGTTAACTATATGCATTGGTCCCCCCTCCTCTGTATTATGTCAACCCCTTAAGGGCCGGAGTTTTTTTTTTTCTTTTCGTTTACGTTTTGCTCTCCCTGCCTTCCCAGAGCCATAACTTTATTATTTGTCTGTTCACATAGCCATATGAGGGCTTGTTTTTGGCGGGACAAGTACTTTCCAAAGCCACCATTTAACCACCTCCGGACCGCTGTACGCACAGACGCGTCCTGGAGGTGGTTGATTCATTCCGAGTGGACGCGCCGGCGCGTCCTCTCGCGAGACGCGAGATTTCCTGTGAACGCGCGCACACAGGCGCGCGCGCTCACAGGCGCGCGCGCTCACAGGAACGGAAGGTAAGAGAGTTGATCTCCAGCCTACCAGCGGCGATCGTTCGCTGGCAGGCTGGAGATGTGTTTTTTTTAACCCCTAACAGGTATATTAGACGCTGTTTTGATAACAGCGTCTAATATACCTGCTACCTGGTCCTCTGGTGGTCCCCTTTGTTTGGATCGACCACCAGAGGACACAGGTAGCTCAGTAAAGTAGCACCAAGCACCACTACACTACACTACACCCCCCCCCCGTTACTTATTAACCCCTTATTAGCCCCTGATCACCCCTGATCACCCCATATAGACTCCCTGATCACCACCCTGTCATTGATTACCCCCATGTCATTGATCAACCCCCTGTAAAGCTCCATTCAGACGTCCGCATGATTTTTACGGATCCACTGATAGATGGATCGGATCCGCAAAACGCATCCGGACGTCTGAATGAAGCCTTACAGGGGCGTGATCAATGACTGTGGTGATCACCCCATATAGACTCCCTGATCACCCCCCTGTCATTGATTACCCCCCTGTCATTGATTACCCCCCTGTAAAGCTCCATTCAGACGTCCGCATGATTTTTACGGATCCACTGATAGATGGATTGGATCTGCAAAACGCATCCGGACGTCTGAATGAAGCCTTACAGGGGCATGATCAATGACTGTGGTGATCACCCCATATAGACTCCCTGATCACCCCCCTGTAAAGCTCCATTCAGATGTCCGCATGATTTTTACGGATGCACTGATAGATGGATCGGATCCGCAAAACGCATCCGGACGTCTGAATGAAGCCTTACAGGGGCATGATCAATGACTGTGGTGATCATCACCCCATATAGACTCCCTGATCACCCCCCTGTCATTGATTACACCCCTGTCATTGATCACCCCCCTGTAAAGCTCCATTCAGATGTCCGCATGATTTTTACGGATGCACTGATAGATGGATCGGATCCGCAAAACGCATACGGACGTCTGAATGAAGCCTTACAGGGGCGTGATCAATGACTGTGGTTATCACCCCATATAGACTCCCTGATCACCCCCCTGTCATTGATTACACCCCTGTCATTGATCAACCCCCTGTAAAGCTCCATTCAGATGTCCGCATGATTTTTACGGATCCACTGATAGATGGATCGGATCCGCAAAACGCATCCGGACGTCTGAATGAAGCCTTACAGGGGCGTGATCAATGACTGTGGTGATCACCCCATATAGACTCCCTGATCACCCCCCTGTCATTGATTACCCCCCTGTAAAGCTCCATTCAGACGTCCGCATGATTTTTACGGATCCACTGATAGATGGATCGGATCCGCAAAACGCATCCGGACGTCTGAATGAAGCCTTACAGGGGCGTGATCAATGACTGTGGTGATCACCCCATATAGACTCCCTGATCACCCCCCTGTCATTGATTACCCCCCTGTAAAGCTCCATTCAGACGTCCGCATGATTTTTACAGATCCACTGATAGATGGATCGGATCCGCAAAACGCATCCGGACGTCTGAATGAAGCCTTACAGGGGCGTGATCAATGACTGTGGTGATCACCCCATATAGACTCCCTGATCACCCCCCTGTCATTGATTACCCCCCTGTCATTGATTACCCCCCTGTAAAGCTCCATTCAGATGTCCGCATGATTTTTACGGATGCACTGATAGATGGATCGGATCCGCAAAACGCATCCGGACGTCTGAATGAAGCCTTACAGGGGCATGATCAATGACTATGGTTATCACCCCATATAGACTCCCTGATCACCCCCCTGTCATTGATTACCCCCCTGTAAAGCTCCATTCAGATGTCCGCATGATTTTTACGGATGCACTGATAGATGGATCGGATCCGCAAAACGCATCCGGACGTCTGAATGAAGCCTTACAGGGGCATGATCAATGACTGTGGTTATCACCCCATATAGACTCCCTGATCACCCCCCTGTCATTGATTGCCCCCCTGTAAAGCTCCATTCAGATGTCCGCATGATTTTTACGGATGCACTGATAGATGGATCGGATCCGCAAAACGCATACGGACGTCTGAATGAAGCCTTACACGGGCGTGATCAATGACTGTGGTTATCACCCCATATAGACTCCCTGATCACCCCCCTGTCATTGATCAACCCCCTGTCATTGATCACCCCCCTGTCATTGATCACACCCCTGTCATTGATCACCCCCCTGTCATTGATCACCCCCCTGTCATTGATCACTCCTCTGTAAGGCTCCATTCAGACATTTTTTTGGCCCAAGTTAGCGGAATTATTATTATTTTTTCTTACAAAGTCTCATATTCCACTAACTTGTGTCAAAAAATAAAATCTCCCATGAACTCACCATACCCCTCACGGAATCCAAATGCGTAAAATTTTTTAGACATTTATATTCCAGACTTCTTTTTACGCTTTAGGGCCCCTAGAATGCCAGGGCAGTATAAATACCCCACATGTGACCCCATTTCGGAAAGAAGACACCCCCAGGTATTCCGTGAGGGGCATATTGAGTCCATGAAAGATTGAAATTTTTGTCCCAAGTTAGCGGAACGGGAGACTTTGTGAGAAAAAAATTAAAAAAATAAATTTCCGCTAACTTGTGCCAAAAAAAAAAAATTTCTATGAACTCGCCATGCCCCTCATTGAATACCTTGGGGTGTCTTCTTTCCAAAATGGGGTCACATGTGGGGTATTTATACTGCCCTGGCATTCTAGGGGCCCCAAAGCGTGAGAAGAAGTCTGGTATCCAAATGTCTAAAAATGCCCTCCTAAAAGGAATTTGGGCACCTTTGCGCATCTAGGCTGCAAAAAAGTGTCACACATCTGGTATCGCCGTACTCAGGAGAAGTTGGGGAATGTGTTTTGGGGTGTCATTTTACATATACCCATGCTGAGTGAGAGAAATATCTTGGTCAAATGCCAACTTTGTATAAAAAAATGGGAAAAGTTGTCTTTTGTCAAGATATTTCTCTCACCCAGCAAGGGTATATGTAAAATGACACCCCAAAACACATTCCCCAACTTCTCCTGAATACGGCGATACCACATGTGTGACACTTTTTTGCAGCCTAGGTGGGCAAAGGGGCCCATATTCCAAAGAGCACCTTTAAGATTTCACAGGTCATTTACCTACTTACCACACATTAGGGCCCCTGGAAAATGCCAGGGCAGTATAACTACCCCACAAGTGACCCCATTTTGGAAAGAAGACACCCCAAGGTATTCCGTGAGGGGCATGGCGAGTTCCTAGAATTTTTTATTTTTTGTCACAAGTTAGTGGAAAATGATGATTTTTTTTTTTTTCATACAAAGTCTCATATTCCACTAACTTGTGACAAAAAATAAAAACTTCCATGAACTCACTATGCCCATCAGCGAATACCTTGGGGTCTCTTCTTTCCAAAATGGGGTCACTTGTGGGGTAGTTATACTGCCCTGGCATTCTAGGGGCCCAAATGTGTGGTAAGGAGTTTGAAATCAAATTCTGTAAAAAATGACCTGTGAAATCCGAAAGGTGCTCTTTGGAATATGGGCCCCTTTGCCCACCTAGGCTGCAAAAAAGTGTCACACATCTGGTATCTCCGTACTCAGGAGAAGTTGGGGAATGTGTTTTGGGGTGTCATTTTACATATACCCATGCTGGGTGAGAGAAATATCTTGGCAAAAGACAACTTTTCCCATTTTTTTATACAAAGTTGGCATTTGACCAAGATATTTATCTCACCCAGCATGGGTATATGTAAAAAGACACCCCAAAACACATTCCTCAACTTCTCCTGAATACAGAGATACCAGATGTGTGACACTTTTTTGCAGCCTAGGTGGGCAAAGGGGCCCATATTCCAAAGAGCACCTTTCGGATTTCACAGGTCATTTTTTACAGAATTTGATTTCAAACTCCTTACCACACATTTGGGCCCCTAGAATGCCAGGGCAGTATAACTACCCCACAAGTGACCCCATTTTGGAAAGAAGAGACCCCAAGGTATTCGCTGATGGGCATAGTGAGTTCATGGAAGTTTTTATTTTTTGTCACAAGTTAGTGGAATATGAGACTTTGTATGAAAAAAAAAAAAAAAAAATCATCATTTTCCACTAACTTGTGACAAAAAATAAAAAATTCTAGGAACTTGCCATGCCCCTCACGGAATACCTTGGGGTGTCTTCTTTCCAAAATGAGGTCACTTGTGGGGTAGTTATACTGCCCTGGCATTCTAGGGGCCCAAATGTGTGGTAAGGAGTTTGAAATCAAATTCTGTAAAAAATGACCGGTGAAATCCGAAAGGTGCTCTTTGGAATATGGGCCCCTTTGCCCACCTAGGCTGCAAAAAAGTGTCACACATCTGGTATCTCCGTACTCAGGAGAAGTTGGGGAATGTGTTTTGGGGTGTCATTTTACATATACCCATGCTGGGTGAGAAAAATATCTTGGCAAAAGACAACTTTTCCCATTTTTTTATACAAAGTTGGCATTTGACCAAGATATTTATCTCACCCAGCATGGGTATATGTAAAAAGACACCCCAAAACACATTCCTCAACTTCTCCTGAATACAGAGATACCAGATGTGTAACACTTTTTTGCAGCCTAGGTGGGCAAAGGGGCCCATATTCCAAAGAGCACCTTTTGGATTTCACAGGTCATTTTTTACAGAATTTGATTTCAAACTCCTTACCACACAATTGGGCCCCTAGAATGCCAGGGCAGTATAACCACCCCACAAGTGACCCCATTTTGGAAAGAAGAGACCCCAAGGTATTTCGTGATGGGCATAGTGAGTTCATAGAAGTTTTTATTTTTTGTCACAAGTTAGTGGAATATGAGACTTTGTAAGAAAAAAAAAAAAGAAAAAAAAAATCATCATTTTCCGCTAACTTGTGACAAAAAATAAAAAGTTCTATGAACTCACTATGCCCATCAGCGAATACCTTAGGGTGTGTACTTTCCGAAATGGGGTCATTTGTGGGGTGTTTGTACTGTCTGGGCATTGTAGAACCTCAGGAAACATGACAGGTGCTCAGAAAGTCAGAGTTGCTTCAAAAAGCGGAAATTCACATTTTTGTACCATAGTTTGTAAACGCTATAACTTTTACCCAAACCATTTATTTTTTTACCCAAACATTTTTTTTTTATCAAAGACATTTAGAACAATAAATTTAGAGCAAAATTTATATATGGATGTCATTTTTTTTGCTAAATTTTACAACTGAAAGTGAAAAATTTCATTTTTTTGAAAAAAATCGTTAAATTTCGATTAATAACAAAAAAAGTAAAAATGTCAGCAGCAATGAAATACCACCAAATGAAAGCTCTATTAGTGAGAAGAAAAGGAGGTAAAATTCATTTGGGTGGTAAGTTGCATGACCGAGCAATAAACGGTAAAAGTAGTGTAGGTCAGAAGTGTAAAAAGTGGCCTGGTCTTTCAGGGTGTTTAAGCACTGGGGGCTGAGGTGGTTAATATTGCATATCATGTAGTGGAAAGCGGGAAAAAAAATTCCAAATGGGGTGAAATTGCAAACAAAATTTAAAAATAACAATTCCACCACAGTTTTAAGTTTTTTAATTTTATTTACGATGTTCGATAAAACTGACCGATTCCTTTCATTCTACAGGTCAGTACGAATCCGGCGATACCTTATCTGAATAGTTTTTCATTATGTTTTGATAGTGATAAAAAATTAAAAAGTGGGGGGAAAAAATCAGTTAAATTTTTTTGTCTCCATATTTTGACCCCTATAACTTTTTTGTAATTATGTGTATGGAGCTGAACTTTTCATTGATACCATTCTGGGGCGTGTATGTCTTTTTGATCACTTTTTATTTAATTTTTTTGTAGAGAATGAAGCGACCAAAAAACGGTTTATCGGCCATTTGGATGCTTTTTTCCGTTTTGCGGTATTTGGGAATGTAATTTTATACTATGGGTGTTTTCGCACATCGCGACACCCATGATGTGTATTTTTTTTAAGTTATTTTATTCTTATTTTGAGAAAAAGGGGGGTGATTTTTTTTTTTTACACTATAGGAACTATTAATCATCTGATTGCTATTATCATAGATTCCAATGCACTTGGATTAGAATCTATGATGATTTTACTACTTTCCCATGGAGCCCTATTACAAGCAAGGGCTCCATAGGAAATACTATGCAGCAGCCTGGTCATTCATAAAGACAGGGGCTGCTGCATACACACTCTGGCTCCTCCAATCGCCACATGAGGGAGCCGGAGCGCAAACGAAAGTGCTCACTTTCGGTTTCAGCGCGCTTAGAATTGACCATGGCATCTGAGGGCCTAAATGTCCGCGATTGGCATTACTGCCGGATAAGGACATGAGCACCCGGTGTCTGCTAAAAGAAGCAGACGGCCACTCGCAGCGGGCGCCATATTTAAACAAAAGGGTTAATTATCTTCATTTGTGGCGCTGTGTCCACAGCCGCCCCCCCAGAATTTTCATTGGTGGTGCAGTGGCAGCTTCCAATCGGAGCCACACCAGCTAAATCGCAGGGCTCCGATCAGTTACCATGGCAACCAGGACGCCGCTGAAGCCTTCCATGGTAAGCTCCTGCTGCTGTGTGCACAAAGCACAGGGAGAGTGTAAAGTCCTATGTAAGGAGGATAATAGTTATGAAATAAAAAGTAAAAAATAAATAAAATAAAAATTTATATAAGGCTACTTTCACACTGCCGTTTATGGGTCCGCCTGTGAGATCAGTTTCAGGGCTCTCACAAGCGGCCCAAAACTGATCAGTTTAGCCCCAATGCTTTCTGAATGGATACGGATCCGCTCAGACTGCATCAGTTTGCCTCCGTTTTGCCTCCATTCCGCTCTGGAGGCGGACACCAAAACACTGCTTGCAGCGTTTTGGTGTCCGCCTGGCCGTGCGGAGACAAGCTGATCCGTCCTGACTTACAATGTAAGTCAATAGAGACGGATCCGTTTACACTGCCACAATATTGGTGCAATTGTAAACGGATCCGTCCCCCATTGACTTTCAATGTAAGTCAGGATGGATCCGTTTGACTTACACAAAGGGTCCATTCACACGTCCGTTGTTTCTTTCCTGATCTGTTCCGTTTTTTGCGGAACAGATCTGGACCCATTCATTTTCAATGGGTCCTGAAAAAAATCAGACATTGAGCTGTCCGATTTTTTTCAGGACCCATTGAAAATGAATGGGTCCAGATCTGGTCCGCAAAAAACGGAACAGATCAGGAAAGAAACAACGGACGTGTGAATGGACCCATAGGTCCATTAGGGTCCATTCACACGTCCGTAATTTGGGTCCGCATTCGTTCCGCAATTTGCGGACCCATTCACTTTCAATGGGGCTGGAACGGATGCAAATCCACATTTCCTGGATCCGCATCCGCATTTTCAGGATCCGCATCCGTTTTTTCGGGATCCGTTTTTTCGGGATCCGCAATTTCGTTCCTGGAAAAAATAGAACATGTCCTATTCTTGTCCGCAATTGCGGACCAGAAAAGGCATTTTCTATTATAGTGTCTGTGATGTGCGGATCCGCAAATTGCGGATCGCACATTGCAGGTGTCCGTGTTTTGCGGATCCGCAAAACACTTACGGACATGTGAATGGACCCTTAGACTTTTTTTTTTTTTTACTTAGTTATGCAGACGGATCCGCACCTAACGCAGGTGTGAAAGTAGCCTAAGTTTAAATCATCCCCTTTTTGCAATTTTACATATAGAAATATATAAACAATGAAACATATACATTAGGCATTGCTAAATCCAAAAGGTCTAAACTATTAAAAGATTAGAAAATATCTCCTATGCAGTCACCTTATGGACAGGACTGCTCTATTATGGGCTGGACATTAGTCACCTTATGGACAGGACTGCTCTATTATGGGCTGGACATTAGTCACCTTATGGATAGGGACAGCTCTATTATGGGCTGGACATTAGTCACCTTATGGACAGGACTGCTCTATTATGGGCTGGACATTAGTCACCTTATGGACAGGACTGCTCTATTATGGGCTTGACATAAGTCACCTTATGGACAGGACTGCTCTATTATGGGCTGGACATTAGTCACCTTATGGACAGGACTGCTCTATTATGGGCTGGACATTACTCACCTTATGGATAGGGACAGCTCTATTATGGGCTGGACATTAGTCACCTTATGGATAGGGACAGCTCTATTATGGGCTGGACATTAGTCACCTTATGGACAGGACTGCTCTATTATGGACTGGACATTAGTCACCTTATGGACAGGACTGCTCTATTATGGGCTGGACATTAGTCACCTTATGGACAGGGCTGCTCTATTATGGGCTGGACATTAGTCACCTTATGGATAGAACTGCTCTATTATGGGCTGGACATTAGTCACCTTATGGACAGGAC
Organism: Bufo bufo; assembly: GCF_905171765.1. Lineage (NCBI taxonomy): Eukaryota > Metazoa > Chordata > Amphibia > Anura > Bufonidae > Bufo > Bufo bufo. The sequence continues at coordinate 28,988 of NW_024400132.1, forward strand.
TGCTCTATTATGGGCTGGACATTAGTCACCTTATGGACAGGACTGCTCAATTATGGGCTGGACATTAGTCACCTTATGGACAGGACTGCTCTATTATCGGCTGGACATTAGTCACCTTATGGACAGGGCTGCTCTATTATGGGCTGGACATTAGTCACCTTATGGATAGGACTGCTCTATTATGGGCTGGACATTAGTCACCTTATGGACAGGACTGCTCTATTATGGGCTGGACATTAGTCACCTTATGGACAGGACTGCTCAATTATGGGCTGGACATTAGTCACCTTATGGACAGGACTGCTCTATTATCGGCTGGACATTAGTCACCTTATGGACATGACTGCTCTATTATCGGCTGGACATTAGTCACCTTATGGACATGACTGCTCTATTATGGGCTGGACATTAGTCACCTTATGGACAGGACTGCTCTATTATGGGCTGGACATTAGTCACCGTATGGACAGGACTGCTCTATTATGGGCTGGACATTAGTCACCTTATGGACAGGACTGCTCTATTATGGGCTGGACTGCTCTATTATGGGCTGGACATTAGTCACCTTATGGACAGGACTGCTCTATTATGGGCTGGAATGCTCTATTATGGGCTGGACATTAGTCACCTTATGGACAGGACTGCTCTATTATAGGCTGGACATTAGTCACCTTATGGACAGGACTGCTCTATAATGGGCTGGACATTAGTCACCTTATGGACAGGACTGCACTATTATGGGCTGGACATTAGTCACCTTATGGACATGACTGCTCTATTATGGGCTGGACATTAGTCACCTTATGGACAGGACTGCTCTATTATGGGCTGGACATTAGTCACCTTATGGACAGGACTGCTCTATTATGGGCTGGACATTAGTCACCTTATGGATAGGGACAGCTCTATTATGGGCTGGACATTAGTCACCTTATGGACAGGACTGCTCTATTATGGGCTGGACATTAGTCACCTTATGGACAGGACTGCTCTATTATGGGCTGGACATTAGTCACCTTATGGACAGGACTGCTCTATTATGGGCTGGACATTAGTCACCTTATGGACAGGACTGCTCTATTATGGGCTGGACATTAGTCATCTTATGGACAGGGACAGCTCTATTAGGGGCTGGACATTAGTCACCTTATGGATAGGGACAGCTCTATTATGGGCTGGACATTAGTCACCTTATGGACAGGACTGCTCTATTATGGGCTTGACATTAGTCACCTTATGGACAGGACTGCTCTATTATGGGCTGGACATTAGTCACCTTATGGACAGGACTGCTCTATTATGGGCTGGACATTATTCACCTTATGGATAGGGACAGCTCTATTATGGGCTGGACATTAGTCACCTTATGGATAGGGACAGCTCTATTATGGGCTGGACATTAGTCACCTTATGGACAGGACTGCTCTATTATGGGCTGGACATTAGTCACCTTATGGACAGGACTGCTCTATTATGGGCTGGACATTAGTCACCTTATGGAAAGGACTGCTCTATTATGGGCTGGACATTAGTCACCTTATGGACAGGACTGCTCTATTATGGGCTGGACATTAGTCACCTTATGGATAGGGACAGCTCTATTATGGGCTGGACATTAGTCACCTTATGGATAGGGACAGCTCTATTATGGACTGGACATTAGTCACCTTATGGACAGGACTGCTCTATTATGGGCTGGACATTAGTCACCTTATGGACAGGGCTGCTCTATTATGGGCTGGACATTAGTCACCTTATGGATAGGACTGCTCTATTATGGGCTGGACATTAGTCACCTTATGGACAGGACTGCTCTATTATGGGCTGGACATTAGTCACCTTATGGACAGGACTGCTCTATTATGGGCTGGACATTAGTCACCTTAGGGACAGGACTGCTCTATTATGGGCTGAACATTAGTCACCTTATGGACAGGACTGCTCTATTATGGGCTGGACATTAGTCACCTTATGGAGAGGACTGCTCTATTATGGGCTGGACATTAGTCATCTTATGGATAGGGACAGCTCTATTATGGGCTGGACATTAGTCACCTTATGGATAGGGACAGCTCTATTATGGGCTGGACATTAGTCACCTTATGGATAGGGACAGCTCTATTATGGGCTGGACATTAGTCACCTTATGGAGAGGACTGCTCTATTATGGGCTGGACATTAGTCATCTTATGGATAGGGACAGCTCTATTATGGGCTGGACATTAGTCACCTTATGGATAGGGACAGCTCTATTATGGGCTGGACATTAGTCATCTTATGGATAGGGACAGCTCTATTATGGGCTGGACATTAGTCACCTTATGGATAGGGACAGCTCTATTATGGGCTGGACATTAGTCACCTTATGGATAGGGACAGCTCTATTATGGGCTGGACATTAGTCACCTTATGGACAGGACTGCTCTATTATGGGTTGGACATTAGTCACCTTATGGACAGGGCTGCTCTATTATGGGCTGGACATTAGTCACCTTATGGACAGGACTGCTCTATTATGTGCTGGACATTAGTCACCTTATGGACAGGAATGCTCTATTAAGGGCTGGACATTAGTCACCTTATGGACAGGACTGCTCTATTATGGGCTGGACATTAGTCACCTTATGGATAGGGACAGCTCTATTATGGGCTGGACATTAGTCACCTTATGGATAGAGACAGCTCTATTATGGGCTGGACATTAGTCACCTTATGGACAGGACTGCTCTACTATGGGCTGGACATTAGTCACCTTATGGACAGGACTGCTCTATTATGGGCTGGACATTAGTCACCTTATGGACAGGACTGCTCTGTTATGGGCTGGACATTAGTCACCTTATGGACAGGACTGCTCTATTATGGGCTGGACATTAGTCACCTTATAGACATGACTGCTCTATTATGGGCTGGACATTAGTCACCTTATGGACAGGACTGCTCTATTATGGGCTGGACATTAGTCACCTTATGGACAGGACTGATCTGTTATGGGCTGGACATTAGTCACCTTATGGACAGGACTGCTCTATTATGGGCTGGACATGTCACCTTATGGACAGGAATGCTCTATTAAGGGCTGGACATTAGTCACCTTATGGACAGGACTGCTCTATTATGGGCTGGACTTTAGTCACCTTATGGATAGGGACAGCTCTATTATGGGCTGGACATTAGTCACCTTATGGATAGAGACAGCTCTATTATGGGCTGGACATTAGTCACCTTATGGACAGGACTGCTCTACTATGGGCTGGACATTAGTCACCTTATGGACAGGACTGCTCTATTATGGGCTGGACATTAGTCACCTTATGGACAGGACTGCTCTGTTATGGGCTGGACATTAGTCACCTTATGGACAGGACTGCTCTATTATGGGCTGGACATTAGTCACCTTATAGACATGACTGCTCTATTATGGGCTGGACATTAGTCACCTTATGGACAGGACTGCTCTATTATGGGCTGGACATTAGTCACCTTATGGACAGGACTGCTCTGTTATGGGCTGGACATTAGTCACCTTATGGATAGGACTGCTCTATTATGGGCTGGACATTAGTCACCTTATGGATAGGACTGCTCTATTATGGGCTGGACATTAGTCACCTTATGGACAGGACTGCTCTATTATGGGTTGGACATTAGTCAGCTTATGGACAGGACTGCTCTATTATGGGCTGGACATTAGTCACCTTATGGACAGGACTGTTCTATTATGGGCTGGACATTAGTCACCTTATGGACAGGACTGCTCTATTATGGGCTGGACATTAGTCACCTTATGGATAGGACAGCTCTATTATGGGCTGGACATTAGTCACCTTATGGATAGGGACAGCTCTATTATGGGCTGGACATTAGTCACCTTATGGACAGGACTGCTCTATTATGGGCAAGGACATTAGTCACCTTATGGATAGGGACAGCTCTATTATGGGCTGGACATTAGTCACCTTATGGATAGGGACAGCTCTATTATGGGCTGGACATTAGTCACCTTATGGATAGGGACAGCTCTATTATGGGCTGGACATTAGTCACCTTATGGACAGGACTGCTCTATTATGGGCTGGACTGCTCTATTATGGGTTGGACATTAGTCACCTTATGGACAGGGCTGCTCTATTATGGGCTGGACATTAGTCACCTTATGGACAGGACTGCTCTATTATGGGCTGGACATTAGTCATCTTATGGACAGGAATGCTCTATTAAGGGCTGGATATTAGTCACCTTATGGACAGGACTGCTCTATTATGGGCTGGACATTAGTCAACTTATGGATAGGACAGCTCTATTATGGGCTGGACATTAGTCACCTTATGGATAGGGACAGCTCTATTATGGGCTGGACATTAGTCACCTTATGGACAGGACTGCTCTATTATGGGCTAGGACATTAGTCACCTTATGGACAGGACTGCTCTATTATGGGCTGGACATTAGTCACCTTATGGACAGGACTGCTCTATTATGGGCTGGACATTAGTCACCTTATGGATAGGACTGCTCTATTATGGGCTGGACATTAGTCACCTTATGGACAGGACTGCTCTATTATGGGCTGGACATTAGTCAGCTTATGGACAGGACTGCTCTATTATGGGCTGGACATTAGTCACCTTATGGATAGGACTGCTCTATTATGGGCTGGACATTAGTCAACTTATGGATAGGACTGCTCTATTATGGGCTGGACATTAGTCACCTTATGGACAGGACTGCTCTATTATGGGCTGGACATTAGTCACCTTATGGATAGGGACAGCTCTATTATGGGCTGGACATTAGTCACCTTATGGACAGGACTGCTCTATTATGGGCTAGGACATTAGTCACCTTATGGACAGGACTGCTCTATTATGGGCTCGACATTAGTCACCTTATGGACAGGACTGCTCTATTATGGGCTGGACATTAGTCACCTTATGGATAGGACTGCTCTATTATGGGCTGGACATTAGTCACCTTATGGACAGGACTGCTCTATTATGGGCTGGACATTAGTCAGCTTATGGACAGGACTGCTCTATTATGGGCTGGACATTAGTCACCTTATGGATAGGACTGCTCTATTATGGGCTGGACATTAGTCAACTTATGGATAGGACTGCTCTATTATGGGCTGGACATTAGTCACCTTATGGACAGGACTGCTCTATTATGGGCTGGACATTAGTCACCTTATGGACAGGACTGCTCTATTATGGGCTGGATATTAGTCACCTTATGGACAGGACTGCTCTATTATGGGCTAGGACATTAGTCACCTTATGGACAGGACTGCTCTATTATGGGCTGGACATTAGTCACCTTATGGACAGGACTGCTCTATTATGGGCTGGACATTAGTCACCTTATGGATAGGACTGCTCTATTATGGGCTGGACATTAGTCACCTTATGGACAGGACTGCTCTATTATGGGCTGGACATTAGTCAGCTTATGGACAGGACTGCTCTATTATGGGCTGGACATTAGTCACCTTATGGATAGGACTGCTCTATTATGGGCTGGACATTAGTCAACTTATGGATAGGACTGCTCTATTATGGGCTGGACATTAGTCACCTTATGGACAGGACTGCTCTATTATGGGCTGGACATTAGTCACCTTATGGACAGGACTGCTCTATTATGGGCTGGACATTAGTCACCTTATGGACAGGACTGCTCTATTATGGGCTGGACATTAGTCACCTTATGGATAGGGACAGCTCTATTATGGGCTGGACATTAGTCACCTTATGGATAGGGACAGCTCTATTATGGGCTGGACATTAGTCACCTTATGGACAGGACTGCTCTATTATGGGCTGGACATTAGTCACCTTATGGACAGGACTGCTCTATTATGGGCTGGACATTAGTCACCTTATGGACAGGACTGCTCTATTATGGGCTGGACATAAGTCACCTTATAGATAGGGACAGCTCTATTATGGGCTGGACATTAGTCACCTTATGGATAGGGACAGCTCTATTATGGGCTGGACATTAGTCACCTTATGGACAGGACTGCTCTATTATGGGCTGGACATTAGTCACCTTATGGACAGGACTGCTCTATTATGGGCTGGACATTAGTCACCTTATGGACAGGACTGCTCTATTATGGGCTGGACATTAGTCACCTTATGAACAGGACTGCTCTATTATGGGCTGGACATTAGTCACCTTATGGACAGGACTGCTCTATTATGGGCTGGACATTAGTCACCTTATAGACAGGAATGCTCTATTATGGGCTGGACTGCTCTATTATGGGTTAGACATTAGTCACCTTATGGACAGGACTGCTCTATTATGGGCTGGACATTAGTCACCTTATGGACAGGACTGCTCTATTATGGGCTGGACATTAGTCACCTAATGAACAGGACTGCTCTATTATGGGCTGGACATTAGTCACCTTATGGACAGGACTGCTCTATTATGGGCTGGACATAAGTCACTTTATGGACAGGACTGCTCTATTATGGGCTGGACATTAGTCACCTTATGGATAGGGACAGCTCTATTATGGGCTGGACATTAGTCACCTTATGGATAGGGACAGCTCTATTATGGGCTGGACATTAGTCACCTTATGGACAGGACTGCTCTATTATGGGCTGGACATGAGTCACCTTATGGACAGGACTGCTCTATTATGGGCTGGACATCAGTCACCTTATGGACAGGACTGCTCTATTATGGGCTGGACATTAGTCACCTTATGGACAGGACTGCTCTATTATGGGCTGGACATTAGTCACCTTATGGACAGGACTGCTCTATTATGGGCTGGACATTAGTCACCTTATGGACAGGACTGCTCTATTATGGGCTGGACATCAGTCACCTTATGGACAGGACTGCTCTATTATGGGCTGGACATTAGTCACCTTATGGACAGGACTGCTCTATTATGGGCTGGACATTAGTCACCTTATGGACAGGACTGCTCTATTATGGGCTGGACATTAGTCACCTTATGGACAGGACTGCTCTATTATGGGCTGGACTGCTCTATTATAGGCTGGACTGCTCTATTATGGGCTGGACATTAGTCACCTTATGGACAGGACTGCTCTATTATGGGCTGGACATTAGTCACCTTATGGACAGGACTGCTCTATTATGGGCTGGACATTAGTCACCTTATGGATAGGACTGCTCTATTATGGGCTGGACATTAGTCACCTTATGGACAGGACTGCTCTATTATGGGCTGGACATTAGTCAGCTTATGGACAGGACTGCTCTATTATGGGCTGGACATTAGTCACCTTATGGACAGGACTGCTCTATTATGGGCTGGACATTAGTCACCTTATGGACAGGACTGCTCTATTATGGGCTGGACATTAGTCACCTTATGGACAGGACTGCTCTATTATGGGCTGGACATTAGTCACCTTATGGATAGGGACAGCTCTATTATGGGCTGGACATTAGTCAACTTATGGATAGGGACAGCTCTATTATGGGCTGGACATTAGTCACCTTATGGACAGGACTGCTCTATTATGGGCTGGACATTAGTCACCTTATGGACAGGACTGCTCTATTATGGGCTGGACATTAGTCACCTTATGAACAGGACTGCTCTATTATGGGCTGGACATTAGTCACCTTATAGACAGGACTGCTCTATTATGGGCTGGACATAAGTCACCTTATGGACAGGACTGCTCTATTATGGGCTGGACATTAGTCACCTTATGGACAGGACTGCTCTATTATGGGCTGGACATTAGTCACCTTATGGACAGGACTGCTCTATTATGGGCTGGACATTATTCACCTTATGGACAGGACTGCTCTATTATGGGCTGGACATTAGTCACCTTATGGACAGGACTGCTCTATTATGGGCTGGACATTAGTCACCTTATGGACAGGACTGCTCTATTATGGGCTGGACATTAGTCACCTTATGGATAGGGACAGCTCTATTATGGGCTGGACATTAGTCACCTTATGGATAGGGACAGCTCTATTATGGGCTGGACATTAGTCACCTTATGGACAGGACTGCTCTATTATGGGCTGGACATTAGTCACCTTATGGACAGGACTGCTCTATTATGGGCTGGACATTAGTCACCTTATAGATAGGGACAGCTCTATTATGGGCTGGACATTAGTCACCTTATGGATAGGGACAGCTCTATTATGGGCTGGACATTAGTCACCTTATGGACAGGACTGCTCTATTATGGGCTGGACATTAGTCACCTTATGGACAGGACTGCTCTATTATGGGCTGGACATTAGTCACCTTATGGACAGGACTGCTCTATTATGGGCTGGACATTAGTCACCTTATGGACAGGACTGCTCTATTATGGGCTGGACATTAGTCACCTTATGAACAGGACTGCTCTATTATGGGCTGGACATTAGTCACCTTATGGACAGGACTGCTCTATTATGGGCTGGACATAAGTCACCTTATGGACAGGACTGCTCTATTATGGGCTGGACATTAGTCACCTTATGGACAGGACTGCTCTATTATGGGCTGGACATTAGTCACCTTATGGACAGGACTGCTCTATTATGGGCTGGACATTAGTCACCTTATAGACAGGAATGCAATATTATGGGCTGGACTGCTCTATTATGGGTTAGACATTAGTCACCTTATGGACAGGACTGCTCTATTATGGGCTGGACATTAGTCACCTTATGGACAGGACTGCTCTATTATGGGCTGGACATTAGTCACCTAATGAACAGGACTGCTCTATTATGGGCTGGACATTAGTCACCTTATGGACAGGACTGCTCTATTATGGGCTGGACATAAGTCACCTTATGGACAGGACTGCTCTATTATGGGCTGGACATTAGTCACCTTATGGATAGGGACAGCTCTATTATGGGCTGGACATTAGTCACCTTATGGATAGGGACAGCTCTATTATGGGCTGGACATTAGTCACCTTATGGACAGGACTGCTCTATTATGGGCTGGACATGAGTCACCTTATGGACAGGACTGCTCTATTATGGGCTGGACATCAGTCACCTTATGGACAGGACTGCTCTATTATGGGCTGGACATTAGTCACCTTATGGACAGGACTGCTCTATTATGGGCTGGACATTAGTCACCTTATGGACAGGACTGCTCTATTATGGGCTGGACATTAGTCACCTTATGGACAGGACTGCTCTATTATGGGCTGGACATCAGTCACCTTATGGACAGGACTGCTCTATTATGGGCTGGACATTAGTCACCTTATGGACAGGACTGCTCTATTATGGGCTGGACTATAGTCACCTTATGGACAGGACTGCTCTATTATGGGCTGGACATTAGTCACCTTATGGACAGGACTGCTCTATTATGGGCTGGACTGCTCTATTATGGGCTGGACTGCTCTATTATGGGCTGGACATTAGTCACCTTATGGACAGGACTGCTCTATTATGGGCTGGACATTAGTCACCTTATGGACAGGACTGCTCTATTATGGGCTGGACATTAGTCACCTTATGGACAGGACTGCTCTATTATGGGCTGGACATTAGTCACCTTATGGACAGGACTGCTCTATTATGGGCTGGACATTAGTCACCTTATAGACATGACTGCTCTATTATGGGCTGGACATTAGTCACCTTATGGACAGGACTGCTCTATTATGGGCTGGACATTAGTCACCTTATGGACAGGACTGCTCTATTATGGGCTAGGACATTAGTCACCTTATGGACAGGACTGCTCTATTATGGGCTGGACATTAGTCACCTTATGGACAGGACTGCTCTATTATGGGCTGGACATTAGTCACCTTATGGATAGGACTGCTCTATTATGGGCTGGACATTAGTCACCTTATGGACAGGACTGCTCTATTATGGGCTGGACATTAGTCAGCTTATGGACAGGACTGCTCTATTATGGGCTGGACATGAGTCACCTTATGGACAGGACTGCTCTATTATGGGCTGGACATCAGTCACCTTATGGACAGGACTGCTCTATTATGGGCTGGACATTAGTCACCTTATGGACAGGACTGCTCTATTATGGGCTGGACATTAGTCACCTTATGGACAGGACTGCTCTATTATGGGCTGGACATTAGTCACCTTATGGACAGGACTGCTCTATTATGGGCTGGACATCAGTCACCTTATGGACAGGACTGCTCTATTATGGGCTGGACATTAGTCACCTTATGGACAGGACTGCTCTATTATGGGCTGGACATTAGTCACCTTATGGACAGGACTGCTCTATTATGGGCTGGACATTAGTCACCTTATGGACAGGACTGCTCTATTATGGGCTGGACTGCTCTATTATAGGCTGGACTGCTCTATTATGGGCTGGACATTAGTCACCTTATGGACAGGACTGCTCTATTATGGGCTGGACATTAGTCACCTTATGGACAGGACTGCTCTATTATGGGCTGGACATTAGTCACCTTATGGATAGGACTGCTCTATTATGGGCTGGACATTAGTCACCTTATGGACAGGACTGCTCTATTATGGGCTGGACATTAGTCACCTTATGGACAGGACTGCTCTATTATGGGCTGGACATTAGTCACCTTATGGACAGGACTGCTCTATTATGGGCTGGACATTAGTCACCTTATGGACAGGACTGCTCTATTATGGGCTGGACATTAGTCACCTTATGGACAGGACTGCTCTATTATGGGCTGGACATTAGTCACCTTATGGATAGGGACAGCTCTATTATGGGCTGGACATTAGTCAACTTATGGATAGGGACAGCTCTATTATGGGCTGGACATTAGTCACCTTATGGACAGGACTGCTCTATTATGGGCTGGACATTAGTCACCTTATGGACAGGACTGCTCTATTATGGGCTGGACATTAGTCACCTTATGAACAGGACTGCTCTATTATGGGCTGGACATTAGTCACCTTATAGACAGGACTGCTCTATTATGGGCTGGACATAAGTCACCTTATGGACAGGACTGCTCTATTATGGGCTGGACATTAGTCACCTTATGGACAGGACTGCTCTATTATGGGCTGGACATTAGTCACCTTATGGACAGGACTGCTCTATTATGGGCTGGACATTAGTCACCTTATGGACAGGACTGCTCTATTATGGGCTGGACATTAGTCACCTTATGGACAGGACTGCTCTATTATGGGCTGGACATTAGTCACCTTATGGACAGGACTGCTCTATTATGGGCTGGACATTAGTCACCTTATGGATAGGGACAGCTCTATTATGGGCTGGACATTAGTCACCTTATGGATAGGGACAGCTCTATTATGGGCTGGACATTAGTCACCTTATGGACAGGACTGCTCTATTATGGGCTGGACATTAGTCACCTTATGGACAGGACTGCTCTATTATGGGCTGGACATTAGTCACCTTATAGATAGGGACAGCTCTATTATGGGCTGGACATTAGTCACCTTATGGATAGGGACAGCTCTATTATGGGCTGGACATTAGTCACCTTATGGACAGGACTGCTCTATTATGGGCTGGACATTAGTCACCTTATGGACAGGACTGCTCTATTATGGGCTGGACATTAGTCACCTTATGGACAGGACTGCTCTATTATGGGCTGGACATTAGTCACCTTATGACAGGACTGCTCTATTATGGGCTGGACATTAGTCACCTTATGGACAGGACTGCTCTATTATGGGCTGGACATAAGTCACCTTATGGACAGGACTGCTCTATTATGGGCTGGACATTAGTCACCTTATGGACAGGACTGCTCTATTATGGGCTGGACATTAGTCACCTTATGGACAGGACTGCTCTATTATGGGCTGGACATTAGTCACCTTATAGACAGGAATGCAATATTATGGGCTGGACTGCTCTATTATGGGCTGGACATTAGTCACCTTATGGACAGGACTGCTCTATTATGGGCTGGACATTAGTCACCTTATGGACAGGACTGCTCTATTATGGGCTGGACATTAGTCACCTAATGAACAGGACTGCTCTATTATGGGCTGGACATTAGTCACCTTATGGACAGGACTGCTCTATTATGGGCTGGACATAAGTCACTTATGGACAGGACTGCTCTATTATGGGCTGGACATTAGTCACCTTATGGATAGGGACAGCTCTATTATGGGCTGGACATTAGTCACCTTATGGATAGGGACAGCTCTATTATGGGCTGGACATTAGTCACCTTATGGACAGGACTGCTCTATTATGGGCTGGACATTAGTCACCTTATGGACAGGACTGCTCTATTATGGGCTGGACATCAGTCACCTTATGGACAGGACTGCTCTATTATGGGCTGGACATTAGTCACCTTATGGACAGGACTGCTCTATTATGGGCTGGACATTAGTCACCTTATGGACAGGACTGCTCTATTATGGGCTGGACATTAGTCACCTTATGGACAGGACTGCTCTATTATGGGCTGGACATCAGTCACCTTATGGACAGGACTGCTCTATTATGGGCTGGACATTAGTCACCTTATGGACAGGACTGCTCTATTATGGGCTGGACATTAGTCACCTTATGGACAGGACTGCTCTATTATGGGCTGGACATTAGTCGCCTTATGGACAGGACTGCTCTATTATGGGCTGGACTGCTCTATTATGGGCTGGACTGCTCTATTATGGGCTGGACATTAGTCACCTTATGGACAGGACTGCTCTATTATGGGCTGGACATTAGTCACCTTATGGACAGGACTGCTCTATTATGGGCTGGACATTAGTCACCTTATGGACAGGACTGCTCTATTATGGGCTGGACATTAGTCACCTTATGGACAGGACTGCTCTATTATGGGCTGGACATTAGTCACCTTATAGACATGACTGCTCTATTATGGGCTGGACATTAGTCACCTTATGGACAGGACTGCTCTATTATGGGCTGGACATTAGTCACCTTATGGACAGGACTGCTCTATTATGGGCTAGGACATTAGTCACCTTATGGACAGGACTGCTCTATTATGGGCTGGACATTAGTCACCTTATGGACAGGACTGCTCTATTATGGGCTGGACATTAGTCACCTTATGGATAGGACTGCTCTATTATGGGCTGGACATTAGTCACCTTATGGACAGGACTGCTCTATTATGGGCTGGACATTAGTCAGCTTATGGACAGGACTGCTCTATTATGGGCTGGACATTAGTCACCTTATGGATAGGACTGCTCTATTATGGGCTGGACATTAGTCAACTTATGGATAGGACTGCTCTATTATGGGCTGGACATTAGTCACCTTATGGACAGGACTGCTCTATTATGGGCTGGACATTAGTCACCTTATGGACAGGACTGCTCTATTATGGGCTGGACATTAGTCACCTTATGGACAGGACTGCTCTATTATGGGCTGGACATTAGTCACCTTATGGATAGGGACAGCTCTATTATGGGCTGGACATTAGTCACCTTATGGATAGGGACAGCTCTATTATGGGCTGGACATTAGTCACCTTATGGACAGGACTGCTCTATTATGGGCTGGACATTAGTCACCTTATGGACAGGACTGCTCTATTATGGGCTGGACATTAGTCACCTTATGGACAGGACTGCTCTATTATGGGCTGGACATTAGTCACCTTATGGATAGGGACAGCTCTATTATGGGCTGGACATTAGTCACCTTATGGATAGGGACAGCTCTATTATGGGCTGGACATTAGTCACCTTATGGACAGGACTGCTCTATTATGGGCTGGACATTAGTCACCTTATGGACAGGACTGCTCTATTATGGGCTGGACATTAGTCACCTTATGACAGGACTGCTCTATTATGGGCTGGACATTAGTCACCTTATGGACAGGACTGCTCTATTATGGGCTGGACATAAGTCACCTTATGGACAGGACTGCTCTATTATGGGCTGGACATTAGTCACCTTATGGACAGGACTGCTCTATTATGGGCTGGACATTAGTCACCTTATGGACAGGACTGCTCTATTATGGGCTGGACATTAGTCACCTTATGGACAGGACTGCTCTATTATGGGCTGGACATAGTCACCTTATGGACAGGACTGCTCTATTATGGGTTGGACATTAGTCACCTTATGGACAGGACTGCTCTATTATGGGCTAGACATTAGTCACCTTATGGACAGGACTGCTCTATTATGGGCTGGACATTAGTCACCTTATGGACAGGACTGCTCTATTATGGGCTGGACATTAGTCACCTAATGAACAGGACTGCTCTATTATGGGCTGGACATTAGTCACCTTATGGACAGGACTGCTCTATTATGGGCTGGACATAAGTCACCTTATGGACAGGACTGCTCTATTATGGGCTGGACATTAGTCACCTTATGGATAGGGACAGCTCTATTATGGGCTGGACATTAGTCACCTTATGGATAGGGACAGCTCTATTATGGGCTGGACATTAGTCACCTTATGGACAGGACTGCTCTATTATGGGCTGGACATTAGTCACCTTATGGACAGGACTGCTCTATTATGGGCTGGACATCAGTCACCTTATGGACAGGACTGCTCTATTATGGGCTGGACATTAGTCACCTTATGGACAGGACTGCTCTATTATGGGCTGGACATTAGTCACCTTATGGACAGGACTGCTCTATTATGGGCTGGACATTAGTCACCTTATGGACAGAACTGCTCTATTATGGGCTGGACATTAGTCACCTTATGGACAGGACTGCTCTATTATGGGCTGGACATTAGTCACCTTATGGACAGGACTGCTCTATTATGGGCTGGACATTAGTCACCTTATGGACAGGACTGCTCTATTATGGACAGGACTGCTCTATTATGGGCTGGACATTAGTCACCTTATGGACATGACTGCTCTATTATGGGCTGGACATTAGTCACCTTATGGACATGACTGCTCTATTATGGGCTGGACATTAGTCACCTTATGGACAGGACTGCTCTATTATGGGCTGGACATTAGTCACCTTATGGACAGGACTGCTCTATTATGGGCTGGACATTAGTCACCTTATGGACAGGACTGCTCTATTATGGGCTGGACATTAGTCACCTTATGGATAGGACTGCTCTATTATGGGCTGGACATTAGTCACCTTATGGACAAGGACAGCTCTATTATGGGCTGGACATTAGTCACCTTATGGATAGGGACAGCTCTATTATGGGCTGGACATTAGTCACCTTATGGACAGGACTGCTCTATTATGGGCTAGGACATTAGTCACCTTATGGACAGGACTGCTCTATTATGGGCTGGACATTAGTCACCTTATGGACAGGACTGCTATATTATGGGCTGGACATTAGTCACCTTATGGACAGGACTGCTCTATTATGGGCTGGACATTAGTCACCTTATGGACAGGACTGCTCTATTATGGGCTGGACATAAGTCACCTTATGGACAGGACTGCTCTATTATGGGCTGGACATTAGTCACCTTATGGATAGGGACAGCTCTATTATGGGCTGGACATTAGTCACCTTATGGATAGGGACAGCTCTATTATGGGCTGGACATTAGTCACCTTATGGACAGGACTGCTCTATTATGGGCTGGACATTAGTCACCTTATGGACAGGACTGCTCTATTATGGGCTGGACATCAGTCACCTTATGGACAGGACTGCTCTATTATGGGCTGGACATTAGTCACCTTATGGACAGGACTGCTCTATTATGGGCTGGACATTAGTCACCTTATGGACAGGACTGCTCTATTATGGGCTGGACATTAGTCACCTTATGGACAGGACTGCTCTATTATGGGCTGGACATTAGTCACCTTATGGACAGGACTGCTCTATTATGGGCTGGACATTAGTCACCTTATGGACAGGACTGCTCTATTATGGGCTGGACATTAGTCACCTTATGGACAGGACTGCTCTATTATGGGCTGGACATTAGTCACCTTATGGACAGGACTGCTCTATTATGGGCTGGACATTAGTCACCTTATGGACAGGACTGCTCTATTATGGGCTGGACATTAGTCACCTTATGGACAGGACTGCTCTATTATGGGCTGGACATTAGTCACCTTATGGACAGGACTGCTCTATTATGGGCTGGACATTAGTCACCTTATGGACAGGACTGCTCTATTATGGGCTGGACATTAGTCACCTTATGGACAGGACTGCTCTATTATGGGCTAGGACATTAGTCACCTTATGGACAGGGACAGCTCTATTATGGGCTGGACATTAGTCACCTTATGGACAGGACTGCTCTATTATGGGCTGGACATTAGTCACCTTATGGATAGGACTGCTCTATTATGGGCTGGACATTAGTCACCTTATGGACATGACTGCTCTATTATGGGCTGGACATTAGTCAGCTTATGGACAGGACTGCTCTATTATGGGCTGGACATTAGTCACCTTATGGATAGGACTGCTCTATTATGGGCTGGACATTAGTCAACTTATGGATAGGACTGCTCTATTATGGGCTGGACATTAGTCACCTTATGGACAGGACTGCTCTATTATGGGCTGGACATTAGTCACCTTATGGACAGGACTGCTCTATTATGGGCTGGACATTAGTCACCTTATGGACAGGACAGCTCTATTATGGGCTGGACATTAGTCACCTTATGGATAGGGACAGCTCTATTATGGGCTGGACATTAGTCACCTTATGGACAGGACTGCTCTATTATGGGCTGGACATTAGTCACCTTATGGACAGGACTGCTCTATTATGGGCTGGACATTAGTCACCTTATGGACAGGACTGCTCTATTATGGGCTGGACATTAGTCACCTTATGGACAGGACTGCTCTATTATGGGCTGGACATTAGTCACCTTATGGACAGGACTGCTCTATTATGGGCTGGACATTAGTCACCTTATGGACATGACTGCTCTATTATGGGCTGGACATTAGTCACCTTATGGACAGGACTGCTCTATTATGGGCTGGACATTAGTCACCTTATGGACAGGACTGCTCTATTATGGGCTGGACATTAGTCACCTTATGGACAGGACTGCTCTATTATGGGCTGGACATTAGTCACCTTATGGACAGGACTGCTCTATTATGGGCTGGACATTAGTCACCTTATGGACAGGACTGCTCTATTATGGGCTGGACATTAGTCACCTTATGGACAGGACTGCTCTATTATGGGCTGGACATTAGTCACCTTATGGACAGGACTGCTCTATTATGGGCTGGACATTAGTCACCTTATGGACAGGACTGCTCTATTATGGGCTGGACATTAGTCACCTTATGGACAGGACTGCTCTATTATGGGCTGGACATTAGTCACCTTATAGACAGACTGCTTATATGGGCTGGACATTAGTCACCTTATGGACAGGACTGCTCTATTATGGGCTGGACATTAGTCACCTTATGGACAGGACTGCTCTATTATGGGCTGGACATTAGTCACCTTATGGACAGGACTGCTCTATTATGGGCTGGACATTAGTCACCTTATGGACAGGACTGCTCTATTATGGGCTGGACATTAGTCACCTTATGGACAGGACTGCTCTATTATGGGCTGGACATTAGTCACCTTATGGACAGGACTGCTCTATTATGGGCTGGACATTAGTCACCTTATGGACAGGACTGCTCTATTATGGGCTGGACATTAGTCACCTTATGGATAGGACAGCTCTATTATGGGCTGGACATTAGTCACCTTATGGATAGGGACAGCTCTATTATGGGCTGGACATTAGTCACCTTATGGACAGGACTGCTCTATTATGGGCTGGACATTAGTCACCTTATGGACAGGACTGCTCTATTATGGGCTGGACATTAGTCACCTTATGGACAGGACTGCTCTATTATGGGCTGGACATTAGTCACCTTATGGACAGGACTGCTCTATTATGGGCTGGACATTAGTCACCTTATGGACAGGACTGCTCTATTATGGGCTGGACATTAGTCACCTTATGGACAGGACTGCTCTATTATGGGCTGGACATTAGTCACCTTATGGACAGGACTGCTCTATTATGGGCTGGACATTAGTCACCTTATGGACAGGACTGCTCTATTATGGGCTGGACATTAGTCACCTTATGGACAGGACTGCTCTATTATGGGCTGGACATTAGTCACCTTATGGACAGGACTGCTCTATTATGGGCTGGACATTAGTCACCTTATGGACAGGACTGCTCTATTATGGGCTGGACATTAGTCACCTTATGGACAGAACTGCTCTATTATGGGCTGGACATTAGTCACCTTATGGACAGGACTGCTCTATTATGGGCTGGACATTAGTCACCTTATGGACAGGACTGCTCTATTATGGGCTGGACATTAGTCACCTTATGGACAGGACTGCTCTATTATGGGCTGGACATTAGTCACCTTATGGACAGGACTGCTCTATTATGGGCTGGACATTAGTCACCTTATGGACAGGACTGCTCTATTATGGGCTGGACATTAGTCACCTTATGGACAGGACTGCTCTATTATGGGCTGGACATTAGTCACCTTATGGACAGGACTGCTCTATTATGGGCTGGACATTAGTCACCTTATGGATAGGGACAGCTCTATTATGGGCTGGACATTAGTCACCTTATGGATAGGGACAGCTCTATTATGGGCTGGACATTAGTCACCTTATGGACAGGACTGCTCTATTATGGGCTGGACATTAGTCACCTTATGGACAGGACTGCTCTATTATGGGCTGGACATTAGTCACCTTATGGACAGGACTGCTCTATTATGGGCTGGACATTAGTCACCTTATGGACAGGACTGCTCTATTATGGGCTGGACATTAGTCACCTTATGGACAGGACTGCTCTATTATGGGCTGGACATTAGTCACCTTATGGACAGGACTGCTCTATTATGGGCTGGACTGCTCTATTATGGGCTGGACATTAGTCACCTTATGGACAGGACTGCTCTATTATGGGCTGGACATTAGTCACCTTATGGACAGGACTGCTCTATTATGGGCTGGACATTAGTCACCTTATGGACAGGACTGCTCTATTATGGGCTGGACATTAGTCACCTTATGGACAGGACTGCTCTATTATGGGCTGGACATTAGTCACCTTATGGACAGGACTGCTCTATTATGGGCTGGACATTAGTCACCTTATGGACAGGACTGCTCTATTATGGGCTGGACATTAGTCACCTTATGGACAGGACTGCTCTATTATGGGCTGGACATTAGTCACCTTATGGACAGGACTGCTCTATTATGGGCTGGACATTAGTCACCTTATGGACAGGACTGCTCTATTATGGGCTGGACATTAGTCACCTTATGGACAGGACTGCTCTATTATGGGCTGGACATTAGTCACCTTATGGACAGGACTGCTCTATTATGGGCTGGACATTAGTCACCTTATGGACAGGACTGCTCTATTATGGGCTGGACATTAGTCACCTTATGGACAGGACTGCTCTATTATGGGCTGGACATTAGTCACCTTATGGACAGGACTGCTCTATTATGGGCTGGACATTAGTCACCTTATGGACAGGACTGCTCTATTATGGGCTGGACATTAGTCACCTTATGGACAGGACTGCTCTATTATGGGCTGGACATTAGTCACCTTATGGACAGGACTGCTCTATTATGGGCTGGACATTAGTCACCTTATGGACAGGACTGCTCTATTATGGGCTGGACATTAGTCACCTTATGGACAGGACTGCTCTATTATGGGCTGGACATTAGTCACCTTATGGACAGGACTGCTCTATTATGGGCTGGACATTAGTCACCTTATGGACAGGACTGCTCTATTATGGGCTGGACATTAGTCACCTTATGGACAGGACTGCTCTATTATGGGCTGGACATTAGTCACCTTATGGACAGGACTGCTCTATTA
>NW_024400133.1:0-48327 GCF_905171765.1 Bufo bufo
TTTGCGCTGCACAATGATATTTGGTTCTGCTGGGGCGGTATTTTGCACTGCACAATGATATTTGGTTCTGCTGGGGCGGTATTTTGCGCTGCACAATGATATTTGGTTCTCCTGGGGCAGTATTTTGCGCTGCACAATGATATTTGGTTCTGCAGGGGCAGTATTTTGCGCTGCAGAATGATATTTGGTTCTGCAGGGGCAGTATTTTGCGCTGCACAATGATATTTGGTTCTGCTGGGGCGGTATTTTGCACTGCACAATGATATTTGGTTCTGCTGGGGCAGTATTTTGCGCTGCACAGTGATATTTTGTTCTGCTGGGGCAGTATTTTGCGCTGCACAATGATATTTGGTTCTGCTGGGGCAGTATTTTGCTCTGCACAATGATATTTGGTTCTGCTGGGGCGGTATTTTGCGCTGCACAATGGTATTTGGTTCTGCTGGGGCAGTATTTTGCGCTGCACAATGGTATTTGGTTCTGCTGGGGCAGTATTTTGCGCTGCACAATGGTATTTGGTTCTGGTGGGGCAGTATTTTGTGCTGCACAATGATATTTGGTTCTGCTGGGGCAGTATTTTGCGCTGCACAATGGTATTTGGTTCTGCTGGGGCAGTATTTTGCACTGCACAATGGTATTTGGTTCTGCTGGGGCAGTATTTTGCGCTGCACAATGATATTTGGTTCTGCAGGGGCAGTATTTTGCGCTGCACAATGATATTTGGTTCTGCTGGGGCAGTATTTTGCGCTGCACAATGATATTTGGTTCTGCTGGGGCGGTATTTTGCACTGCACAATGATATTTGGTTCTGCTGGGGCGGTATTTTGCGCTGCACAATGATATTTGGTTCTGCTGGGGCAGTATTTGGCTCAGCACAATGATATTTGGTTCTGCTGGGGCGGTATTTTGCACTGCACAATGATATTTGGTTCTGCTGGGGCAGTATTTTGCGCTGCACAATGGTATTTGGTTCTGCTGGGGCAGTATTTTGCTCTGCACAATGGTATTTGGTTCTGCTGTGGCAGTATTTTGCGCTGCACAATGATATTTGGTTCTGCAGGGGCAGTATTTTGCACTGCACAATGGTATTTGGTTCTGCTGGGGCGGTATTTTGCGCTGCACAATGATATTTGGTTCTGCTGGGCCAGTATTTTGCACTGCACAATGGTATTTGGTTCTGCTGGGGCAGTATTTTGCGCTGCACAGTGATATTTGGTTCTGCTGGGGCGGTATTTTGCACTGCACAATGATATTTGGTTCTGCTGGGGCGGTATTTTGCACTGCACAATGATATTTGGTTCTCCTGGGGCAGTATTTTGCGCTGCACAATGAAATTTGGTTCTGCAGGGGCAGTATTTTGCGCTGCAGAATGATATTTGGTTCTGCAGGGGCAGTATTTTGCGCTGCACAATGATATTTGGTTCTGCTGGGGCGGTATTTTGCACTGCACAATGATATTTGGTTCTGCTGGGGCAGTATTTTGCGCTGCACAGTGATATTTTGTTCTGCTGGGGCAGTATTTTGCGCTGCACAATGATATTTGGTTCTGCTGGGGCAGTATTTTGCTCTGCACAATGATATTTGGTTCTGCTGGGGCGGTATTTTGCGCTGCACAATGGTATTTGGTTCTGCTGGGGCAGTATTTTGCGCTGCACAATGGTATTTGGTTCTGCTGGGGCAGTATTTTGCGCTGCACAATGGTATTTGGTTCTGGTGGGGCAGTATTTTGTGCTGCACAATGGTATTTGGTTCTGCTGGGGCAGTATTTTGCGCTGCACAATGGTATTTGGTTCTGCTGGGGCAGTATTTTGCGCTGCACAATGGTATTTGGTTCTGCTGGGGCAGTATTTTGCACTGCACAATGGTATTTGGTTCTGCTGGGGCAGTATTTTGCGCTGCACAATGATATTTGGTTCTGCTGGGGCAGTATTTTGCACTGCACAATGGTATTTGGTTCTGCTGGGGCAGTATTTTGCGCTGCACAATGGTATTTGGTTCTGCTGGGGCAGTATTTTGCGCTGCACAATGATATTTGGTTCTGCTGGGGCAGTATTTTGCGCTGCACAATGGTATTTGGTTCTGCTGGGGCAGTATTTTGCGCTGCACAATGGTATTTGGTTCTGCTGGGGCAGTATTTTGTGCTGCACAATGAAATTTGGTTCTGCAGGGGCAGTATTTTGCGCTGCACAATGGTATTTGGTTCTGCTGGGGCAGTATTTTGCGCTGCACAATGGTATTTGGTTCTGCTGGGGCAGTATTTTGTGCTGCACAATGGTATTTGGTTCTGCTGGGGCGGTATTTTGCGCTGCACAATGGTATTTGGTTCTGCTGGGGCAGTATTTTGCGCTGCACAATGATATTTGGTTCTGCTGGGGCAGTATTTTGCGCTGCACAATGATATTTGGTTCTGCTGGGGCAGTATTTTGCACTGCACAATGATATTTGGTTCTGCAGGGGAAGTATTTTGCACTGCACAATGGTATTTGGTTCTGCTGGGGCAGTATTTTGCGCTGCACAATGATATTTGGTTCTGCTGGGGCGGTATTTTGCGCTGCACAATGATATTTGGTTCTGCTGGGGCAGTATTTTGCGCTGCAGAATGATATTTGGTTCTGCAGGGGCAGTATTTTGCGCTGCACAATGATATTTGGTTCTGCAGGGGCAGTATTTTGCGCTGCACAATGATATTTGGTTCTGCTGGGGCGGTATTTTGCGCTGCACAATGGTATTTGGTTCTGCTGGGGCAGTATTTTGCGCTGCACAATGGTATTTGGTTCTGGTGGGGCAGTATTTTGTGCTGCACAATGGTATTTGGTTCTGCTGGGGCAGTATTTTGCGCTGCACAATGTTATTTGGTTCTGGTGGGGCAGTATTTTGCGCTGCACTGTAGTCTTTGATTCTGCTGGGGCAGTATTTTGCGCTGCACAATGGTATTTGGTTCTGCTGGGGCAGTATTTTGCACTGCACAATGGTATTTGGTTCTGCTGGGGCAGTATTTTGCGCTGCACAATGATATTTGGTTCTGCTGGGGCAGTTTTTTTCACTGCACAACGGTATTTGGTTCTGCTTGGGCAGTATTTTGCACTGCACAATGATATTTGGTTCTGCAGGGGAAGTATTTTGCACTGCACAATGGTATTTGGTTCTGCTGGGGCAGTATTTTGCGCTGCACAATGATATTTGGTTCTGCTGGGGCGGTATTTTGCGCTGCACAATGATATTTGGTTCTGCTGGGGCAGTATTTTGCGCTGCACAATGATATTTGGTTCTGCTGGGGCGGTATTTTGCGCTGCACAATGGTATGTGGTTCTGCAGGGGCAGTATTTTGCGCTGCACAATGATATTTGGTTCTGCTGGTGCAGTATTTTGCGCTGCAGAATGATATTTGGTTCTGCAGGGGCAGTATTTTGCGCTGCACAATGATATTTGGTTCTGCAGGGGCAGTATTTTGCGCTGCACAATGATATTTGGTTCTGCTGGGGCGGTATTTTGCGCTGCACAATGATATTTGGTTCTGCTGGGGCAGTATTTTGCACTGCACAATGGTATTTGGTTCTGCTGGGGCAGTATTTTGCGCTGCACAATGATATTTGGTTCTGCTGGGGCAGTATTTTGCGTTGCACAATGGTATTTGGTTCTGCTGGGGCAGTATTTTGCGCTGCACAATGATATTTGGTTCTGCTGGGGCAGTATTTTGCGCTGCACAATGGTATTTGGTTCTGCTGGGGCAGTATTTTGCGCTGCACAATGATATTTGGTTCTTATGGGGCAGTATTTTGCGCTGCACAATGATATATTGTTCTGCTGGGGCGGTATTTTGCGCTGCACAATGATATTTGGTTCTGCTGGGGCAGTATTTTGCGCTGCACAATGATATTTGGTTCTGCTGGGGCAGTATTTTGCGCTGCACAATGGTATTTGGTTCTGCTGGGGCAGTATTTTGTGCTGCACTGTAGTCTTTTGTTCTGCTGGGGCGGTATTTTGCGCTGCACAATGATATTTGGTTCTGCTGGGGCAGTATTTTGTGCTGCACAATGATATTTGGTTCTGCAGGGGCAGTATTTTGCTCTGCACAATGATATTTGGTTCTGCTGGGGCAGTATTTTGTGCTGCACAATGATATTTGGTTCTGCTGGGGCAGTATTTTGTGCTGCACAATGGTATTTGGTTCTGCTGGGGCGGTATTTTGCGCTGCACAATGATATTTGGTTCTGCTGGGGCAGTATTTTGCGCTGCACAATGATATTTGGTTCTGCTGGGGCGATATTTTGCGCTGCACAATGGTATTTGGCTCTGCTGGGGCAGTATTTGGCTCTGCACAATGGTATTTGGTTCTACTGGGGCGGTATTTTGCGCTGCACAATGGTATTTGGTTCTGCTGGGGCAGTATTTTGCGCTGCACAATGGTATTTGGTTCTGCTGGGGCAGTATTTTGCGCTGCACAATGATATTTGGTTCTGCTGGGGCAGTATTTTGCGCTGCACAATGGTATTTGGTTCTGCTGGGGCAGTATTTTGCGCTGCACAATGGTATTTGGTTCTGCTGGGGCGGTATTTTGCGCTGCACAATGGTATTTGGTTCTGCTGGGGCAGTATTTTGCCCTGCACAATGATATTTGGTTCTGGTGGGACAGTATTTTGCGCTGCACAATGGTATTTGGTTCTTATGGAGCAGTATTTTGTGCTCCACAATGGTATTTGGTTCTGCTGGGGCGGTATTTTGCGCTGCACAATGGTATTTGGTTCTGCTGGGGCAGTATTTTGCGCTGCACAATGGTATTTGGTTCTGCTGGGGCGGTATTTTGCGCTGCACAATGGTATTTGGTTCTGCTGGGGCAGTATTTTGCGCTGCACAATGATATTTGGTTCTGGTGGGACAGTATTTTGCGCTGCCCAATGATATTTGGTTCTGCAGGGGCAGTATTTTGCGCTGCACAATGATATTTGGTTCTGCTGGGGCAGTATTTTGCGCTGCACAATGGTATTTGGTTCTGCAGGGGCAGTATTTTGTGCTGCACAATGATATTTGGTTCTGCTGGGGCAGTATTTTGCTCTGCACAATGGTATTTGGTTCTGCTGGGGCGGTATTTTGTGCTGCACAATAGTATTTGGCTCTGCTGGGGCAGTATTTTGCGCTGCACAATGGTATTTGGTTCTACTGGGGCGGTATTTTGCGCTGCACAATAGTATTTGGTTCTGCTGGGGCAGTATTTTGCACTGCACATTGGTATTTGGTTCTGCTGGGGCAGTATTTTGCTCTGCACAATGATATTTGGTTCTGCTGGGGCAGTATTTTGTGCTGCACAATGGTATTTGGTTCTGCTGTGGCAGTATTTTGCACTGCACAATGATATTTGGTTCTGCTGGGGCAGTATTTTGCACTGCACAATGGTATTTGGTTCTGCTGGGGCAGTATTTTGCGCTGCACAATGGTATTTGGTTCTGCTGGGGCAGTATTTTGTGCTGCACAATGATATTTGGTTCTGCTGGGGCAGTATTTTGCGCTGCACAATGATATTTGGTTCTGGTGGGGCATTATTTTGCGCTGCACAATGATATTTGGTTCTGCTGGGGCAGTATTTTGCGCTGCACAATGGTATTTGGTTCTGCTGGGGCAGTATTTTGCGCTGCACAATGATATTTGGTTCTGCAGGGGCAGTATTTTGCTCTGCACAATGATATTTGGTTCTGCTGGGGCAGTATTTTGCGCTGCACAATGATATTTGGTTCTGGTGGGGCAGTATTTTGCGCTGCACAGTGATATTTGGTTCTGCTGGGGCAGTATTTTGCGCTGCACAATGATATTTGGTTCTGCTGGGGCAGTATTTTGCTCTGCACAATGGTATTTGGTTCTGCAGGGGAAGTATTTTGCGCTGCACAATGATATTTGGTTCTGCTGGGGCAGTATTTTGTGCTGCAAAATAGTATTTGGTTCTGCTGGGGCAGTATTTTGCGCTGCACAATGGTATTTGGTTCTGCTGGGGCAGTATTTTGTGCTGCACAATGATATTTGGTTCTGCTGGGGCAGTATTTCGTGCTGCACAATGATATTTGATTCTGCTGGGGCAGTATTTTGCGCTGCACAATGATATTTGGTTCTGCAGGGGCAGTATTTTGCACTGCACAATGGTATTTGGTTCTGCTGGGGCGGTATTTTGCGCTGCACAATGATATTTGGTTCTGCTGGGGCAGTATTTTGCACTGCACAATGGTATTTGGTTCTGCTGGGGCAGTATTTTGCGCTGCACAGTGATATTTGGTTCTGCTGGGGCAGTATTTTGCGCTGCACAATGATATTTGGTTCTGCTGGGGCAGTATTTTGCGCTGCACAGTGATATTTTGTTCTGCTGGGGCAGTATTTTGCGCTGCACAATGATATTTGGTTCTGCTGGGGCAGTATTTTGCTCTGCACAATGATATTTGGTTCTGCTGGGGCGGTATTTTGCGCTGCACAATGGTATTTGGTTCTGCTGGGGCAGTATTTTGCGCTGCACAATGGTATTTGGTTCTGCTGGGGCAGTATTTTGCGCTGCACAATGGTATTTGGTTCTGGTGGGGCAGTATTTTGTGCTGCACAATGATATTTGGTTCTGCTGGGGCAGTATTTTGCGCTGCACAATGGTATTTGGTTCTGCTGGGGCAGTATTTTGCACTGCACAATGGTATTTGGTTCTGCTGGGGCAGTATTTTGCGCTGCACAATGATATTTGGTTCTGCAGGGGCAGTATTTTGCGCTGCACAATGATATTTGGTTCTGCTGGGGCAGTATTTTGCGCTGCACAATGATATTTGGTTCTGCTGGGGCGGTATTTTGCACTGCACAATGATATTTGGTTCTGCTGGGGCGGTATTTTGCGCTGCACAATGATATTTGGTTCTGCTGGGGCAGTATTTTGCGCTGCACAATGGTATTTGGTTCTGCTGGGGCAGTATTTGGCTCTGCACAATGGTATTTGGTTCTGCTGGGGCAGTATTTTGCGCTGCACAATGATATTTGGTTCTGCTGGGGCGGTATTTTGCGCTGCACAATGATATTTGGTTCTGCTGGGGCAGTATTTTGCGCTGCACAATGGTATTTGGTTCTGCTGGGGCAGTATTTGGCTCTGCACAATGATATTTGGTTCTGCTGGGGCGGTATTTTGCACTGCACAATGATATTTGGTTCTGCTGGGGCAGTATTTTGCTCTGCACAATGGTATTTGGTTCTGCTGTGGCAGTATTTTGCGCTGCACAATGATATTTGGTTCTGCAGGGGCAGTATTTTGCACTGCACAATGGTATTTGGTTCTGCTGGGGCGGTATTTTGCGCTGCACAATGATATTTGGTTCTGCTGGGGCAGTATTTTGCACTGCACAATGGTATTTGGTTCTGCTGGGGCAGTATTTTGCGCTGCACAGTGATATTTGGTTCTGCTGGGGCGGTATTTTGCACTGCACAATGATATTTGGTTCTGCTGGGGCGGTATTTTGCGCTGCACAATGATATTTGGTTCTCCTGGGGCAGTATTTTGCGCTGCACAATGATATTTGGTTCTGCTGGGGCAGTATTTTGCGCTGCACAATGGTATTTGGTTCTGCTGGGGCAGTATTTTGTGCTGCACAATGATATTTGGTTCTGCAGGGGAAGTATTTTGCGCTGCACAATGGTATTTGGTTCTGCTGGGGCAGTATTTTGTGCTGCACAATGATATTTGGTTCTGCTGGGGCGGTATTTTGCACTGCACAATGATATTTGGTTCTGCTGGGGCAGTATTTTGCGCTGCACAGTGATATTTTGTTCTGCTGGGGCAGTATTTTGCGCTGCACAATGATATTTGGTTCTGCTGGGGCAGTATTTTGCTCTGCACAATGATATTTGGTTCTGCTGGGGCGGTATTTTGCGCTGCACAATGGTATTTGGTTCTGCTGGGGCAGTATTTTGCGCTGCACAATGGTATTTGGTTCTGCTGGGGCAGTATTTTGCGCTGCACAATGGTATTTGGTTCTGGTGGGGCAGTATTTTGTGCTGCACAATGGTATTTGGTTCTGCTGGGGCAGTATTTTGCGCTGCACAATGGTATTTGGTTCTGCTTGGGCAGTATTTTGCACTGCACAATGGTATTTGGTTCTGCTGGGGCAGTATTTTGTGCTGCTCAGCGATATTTGGTTCTGCAGGGGCAGTATTTTGCGCTGCACAATGATATTTGGTTCTGCTGGGGCAGTATTTTGCGCTGCACAGTGATATTTGGTTCTGGTGGGGCAGTATTTTGCGCTGCACAATGATATTTGGTTCTGCTGGGGCAGTATTTTGCGCTGCACAATGATATTTGGTTCTGCTGGGGCAGTATTTTGCTCTGCACAATGGTATTTGGTTCTGCAGGGGAAGTATTTTGCGCTGCACAATGATATTTGGTTCTGCTGGGGCAGTATTTTGTGCTGCAAAATAGTATTTGGTTCTGCTGGGGCAGTATTTCGTGCTGCACAATGATATTTGATTCTGCTGGGGCAGTATTTTGCGCTGCACAATGATATTTGGTTCTGCTGGGGCGGTATTTTGCGCTGCACAATGGTATTTGGTTCTGCTGGGGCAGTATTTTGCTCTGCACAATGGTATTTGGTTCTGCTGGGGCAGTATTTTGCGCTGCACAATGATATTTGGTTCTGCTGGGGCGGTATTTTGCACTGCACAATGGTATTTGGTTCTGCTGGGGCAGTATTTTGCACTGCACAATGGTATTTGGTTCTGCTGGGGCAGTATTTTGCACTGCACAATGGTATTTGGTTCTGCTGGGGCGGTATTTTGCGCTGCACAATGATATTTGGTTCTGCTGGGGCAGTATTTTGCGCTGCACAATGATATTTGGTTCTGCTGGGGCAGTATTTTGCACTGCACAATGGTATTTGGTTCTGCTGGGGCAGTATTTTGCGCTGCACAGTGATATTTGGTTCTGCTGGGGCGGTATTTTGCACTGCACAATGATATTTGGTTCTGCTGGGGCGGTATTTTGCGCTGCACAATGATATTTGGTTCTCCTGGGGCAGTATTTTGCGCTGCACAATGATATTTGGTTCTGCTGGGGCGGTATTTTGCACTGCACAATGATATTTGGTTCTGCTGGGGCAGTATTTTGCTCTGCACAATGATATTTGGTTCTGGTGGGGCAGTATTTTGCGCTGCACAATGGTATTTGGTTCTGCTGGGGCAGTATTTTGCGCTGCACAATGATATTTGGTTCTGCTGGGGCAGTATTTTGCGCTGCACAATGGTATTTGGTTCTGCAGGGGCAGTATTTTGTGCTGCACAATGGTATTTGGTTCTGCTGGGGCAGTATTTTGCGCTGCACAATGATATTTGGTTCTGCTGGGGCAGTATTTTGCGCTGCACAATGGTATTTGGTTCTGCAGGGGCAGTATTTTGCGCTGCACAATGATATTTGGTTCTGGTGGGACAGTATTTTGCGCTGCACAATGATATTTGGTTCTGCAGGGGCAGTATTTTGCGCTGCACAATGATATTTGGTTCTGCTGGGGCAGTATTTTGCGCTGCACAATGGTATTTGGTTCTGCTGGGGCGGTATTTTGTGCTGCACAATAGTATTTGGTTCTGCTGGGGCAGTATTTTGCGCTGCACAATGGTATTTGGTTCTACTGGGGCGGTATTTTGCGCTGCACAATAGTATTTGGTTCTGCTGGGGCAGTATTTTGCACTGCACATTGGTATTTGGTTCTGCTGGGGCAGTATTTTGCGCTGCACAATAGTATTTGGTTTTGGTGGGGCAGTATTTTGTGCTGCACAATGGTATTTGGTTCTGCTGGGGCAGTATTTTGCTCTGCACAATGATATTTGGTTCTGCTGGGGCAGTATTTTGTGCTGCACAATGGTATTTGGTTCTGCTGGGGCAGTATTTTGCACTGCACAATGATATTTGGTTCTGCTGGGGCAGTATTTTGCGCTGCACAATGATATTTGGTTCTGCTGGGGCAGTATTTTGCGCTGCACAATGATATTTGGTTCTGCTGGGGCAGTATTTTGTGCTGCACAATGATATTTGGTTCTGCTGGGGCAGTATTTTGCGCTGCACAATGATATTTGGTTCTGCTGGGGCAGTATTTTGCTCTGCACAATGATATTTGGTTCTGCTGGGGCGGTATTTTGCGCTGCACAATGGTATTTGGTTCTGCTGGGGCAGTATTTTGCGCTGCACAATGGTATTTGGTTCTGCTGGGGCAGTATTTTGCGCTGCACAATGGTATTTGGTTCTGGTGGGGCAGTATTTTGTGCTGCACAATGGTATTTGGTTCTGCTGGGGCAGTATTTTGCGCTGCACAATGGTATTTGGTTCTGCTGGGGCAGTATTTTGCACTGCACAATGGTATTTGGTTCTGCTGGGGCAGTATTTTGCGCTGCACAATGATATTTGGTTCTGCTGGGGCAGTATTTTGCACTGCACAATGGTATTTGGTTCTGCTGGGGCAGTATTTTGCGCTGCACAATGGTATTTGGTTCTGCTGGGGCAGTATTTTGCGCTGCACAATGATATTTGGTTCTGCTGGGGCAGTATTTTGCACTGCACAATGGTATTTGGTTCTGCTGGGGCAGTATTTTGCGCTGCACAATGGTATTTGGTTCTGCTGGGGCAGTATTTTGTGCTGCACAATGAAATTTGGTTCTGCAGGGGCAGTATTTTGCGCTGCACAATGGTATTTGGTTCTGCTGGGGCAGTATTTTGCTCTGCACAATGGTATTTGGTTCTGCTGGGGCAGTATTTTGTGCTGCACAATGGTATTTGGTTCTGCTGGGGCGGTATTTTGCGCTGCACAATGGTATTTGGTTCTGCTGGGGCAGTATTTTGCGCTGCACAATGATATTTGGTTCTGCTGGGGCAGTATTTTGCGCTGCACAATGATATTTGGTTCTGCTGGGGCAGTATTTTGCACTGCACAATGATATTTGGTTCTGCAGGGGAAGTATTTTGCACTGCACAATGGTATTTGGTTCTGCTGGGGCAGTATTTTGCGCTGCACAATGATATTTGGTTCTGCTGGGGCAGTATTTTGCGCTGCACAATGGTATTTGGTTCTGCTGGGGCAGTATTTTGTGCTGCACAATGATATTTGGTTCTGCAGGGGAAGTATTTTGCGCTGCACAATGGTATTTGGTTCTGCTGGGGCAGTATTTTGTGCTGCACAATGATATTTGGTTCTGCTGGGGCGGTATTTTGCACTGCACAATGATATTTGGTTCTGCTGGGGCAGTATTTTGCGCTGCACAGTGATATTTTGTTCTGCTGGGGCAGTATTTTGCGCTGCACAATGATATTTGGTTCTGCTGGGGCAGTATTTTGCTCTGCACAATGATATTTGGTTCTGCTGGGGCGGTATTTTGCGCTGCACAATGGTATTTGGTTCTGCTGGGGCAGTATTTTGCGCTGCACAATGGTATTTGGTTCTGCTGGGGCAGTATTTTGCGCTGCACAATGGTATTTGGTTCTGGTGGGGCAGTATTTTGTGCTGCACAATGGTATTTGGTTCTGCTGGGGCAGTATTTTGCGCTGCACAATGGTATTTGGTTCTGCTTGGGCAGTATTTTGCACTGCACAATGGTATTTGGTTCTGCTGGGGCAGTATTTTGCGCTGCACAGCGATATTTGGTTCTGCAGGGGCAGTATTTTGCGCTGCACAATGATATTTGGTTCTGCTGGGGCAGTATTTTGCGCTGCACAATGATATTTGGTTCTGGTGGGGCAGTATTTTGCGCTGCACAATGATATTTGGTTCTGCTGGGGCAGTATTTTGCGCTGCACAATGATATTTGGTTCTGCTGGGGCAGTATTTTGCTCTGCACAATGGTATTTGGTTCTGCAGGGGAAGTATTTTGCGCTGCACAATGATATTTGGTTCTGCTGGGGCAGTATTTTGTGCTGCAAAATAGTATTTGGTTCTGCTGGGGCAGTATTTCGTGCTGCACAATGATATTTGATTCTGCTGGGGCAGTATTTTGCGCTGCACAATGATATTTGGTTCTGCTGGGGCGGTATTTTGCGCTGCACAATGGTATTTGGTTCTGCTGGGGCAGTATTTTGCTCTGCACAATGGTATTTGGTTCTGCTGGGGCAGTATTTTGCGCTGCACAATGATATTTGGTTCTGCTGGGGCGGTATTTTGCACTGCACAATGGTATTTGGTTCTGCTGGGGCAGTATTTTGCACTGCACAATGATATTTGGTTCTGCTGGGGCAGTATTTTGCACTGCACAATGGTATTTGGTTCTGCTGGGGCGGTATTTTGCGCTGCACAATGATATTTGGTTCTGCTGGGGCAGTATTTTGCGCTGCACAATGATATTTGGTTCTGCTGGGGCAGTATTTTGCACTGCACAATGGTATTTGGTTCTGCTGGGGCAGTATTTTGCGCTGCACAGTGATATTTGGTTCTGCTGGGGCGGTATTTTGCACTGCACAATGATATTTGGTTCTGCTGGGGCGGTATTTTGCGCTGCACAATGATATTTGGTTCTCCTGGGGCAGTATTTTGCGCTGCACAATGATATTTGGTTCTGCTGGGGCGGTATTTTGCACTGCACAATGATATTTGGTTCTGCTGGGGCAGTATTTTGCTCTGCACAATGATATTTGGTTCTGGTGGGGCAGTATTTTGTGCTGCACAATGGTATTTGGTTCTGCTGGGGCAGTATTTTGCACTGCACAATGATATTTGGTTCTGCTGGGGCAGTATTTTGCGCTGCACAATGATATTTGGTTCTGCTGGGGCAGTATTTTGCGCTGCACAATGATATTTGGTTCTGCTGGGGCAGTATTTTGTGCTGCACAATGATATTTGGTTCTGCTGGGGCAGTATTTTGCGCTGCACAATGATATTTGGTTCTGCTGGGGCAGTATTTTGCTCTGCACAATGATATTTGGTTCTGCTGGGGCGGTATTTTGCGCTGCACAATGGTATTTGGTTCTGCTGGGGCAGTATTTTGCGCTGCACAATGATATTTGGTTCTGCTGGGGCAGTATTTTGCGCTGCACAATGGTATTTGGTTCTGGTGGGGCAGTATTTTGTGCTGCACAATGGTATTTGGTTCTGCTGGGGCAGTATTTTGCGCTGCACAATGGTATTTGGTTCTGCTGGGGCAGTATTTTGCACTGCACAATGGTATTTGGTTCTGCTGGGGCAGTATTTTGCGCTGCACAATGATATTTGGTTCTGCTGGGGCAGTATTTTGCACTGCACAATGGTATTTGGTTCTGCTGGGGCAGTATTTTGCGCTGCACAATGGTATTTGGTTCTGCTGGGGCAGTATTTTGCGCTGCACAATGATATTTGGTTCTGCTGGGGCAGTATTTTGCACTGCACAATGGTATTTGGTTCTGCTGGGGCAGTATTTTGCGCTGCACAATGGTATTTGGTTCTGCTGGGGCAG
Organism: Bufo bufo; assembly: GCF_905171765.1. Classification (NCBI taxonomy): domain Eukaryota; kingdom Metazoa; phylum Chordata; class Amphibia; order Anura; family Bufonidae; genus Bufo; species Bufo bufo. Next base: position 13,405 of record NW_024400133.1, read on the forward strand.
TATTTTGTGCTGCACAATGAAATTTGGTTCTGCAGGGGCAGTATTTTGCGCTGCACAATGGTATTTGGTTCTGCTGGGGCAGTATTTTGCTCTGCACAATGGTATTTGGTTCTGCTGGGGCAGTATTTTGTGCTGCACAATGGTATTTGGTTCTGCTGGGGCGGTATTTTGCGCTGCACAATGGTATTTGGTTCTGCTGGGGCAGTATTTTGCGCTGCACAATGATATTTGGTTCTGCTGGGGCAGTATTTTGCGCTGCACAATGATATTTGGTTCTGCTGGGGCAGTATTTTGCACTGCACAATGATATTTGGTTCTGCAGGGGAAGTATTTTGCACTGCACAATGGTATTTGGTTCTGCTGGGGCAGTATTTTGCGCTGCACAATGATATTTGGTTCTGCTGGGGCAGTATTTTGCGCTGCACAATGATATTTGGTTCTGCTGGGGCGGTATTTTGCGCTGCAGAATGATATTTGGTTCTGCAGGGGCAGTATTTTGCGCTGCACAATGATATTTGGTTCTGCAGGGGCAGTATTTTGCGCTGCACAATGATATTTGGTTCTGCTGGGGCGGTATTTTGCGCTGCACAATGGTATTTGGTTCTGCTGGGGCAGTATTTTGCGCTGCACAATGGTATTTGGTTCTGGTGGGGCAGTATTTTGTGCTGCACAATGGTATTTGGTTCTGCTGGGGCAGTATTTTGCGCTGCACAATGTTATTTGGTTCTGGTGGGGCAGTATTTTGCGCTGCACTGTAGTCTTTGATTCTGCTGGGGCAGTATTTTGCGCTGCACAATGGTATTTGGTTCTGCTGGGGCAGTATTTTGCACTGCACAATGGTATTTGGTTCTGCTGGGGCAGTATTTTGCGCTGCACAATGATATTTGGTTCTGCTGGGGCAGTATTTTGCACTGCACAACGGTATTTGGTTCTGCTTGGGCAGTATTTTGCGCTGCACAATGGTATTTGGTTCTGCTGGGGCAGTATTTTGCGCTGCACAATGATATTTGGTTCTGCTGGGGCAGTATTTTGCACTGCACAATGGTATTTGGTTCTGCTGGGGCGGTATTTTGTGCTGCACAATGATATTTGGTTCTGCTGGGGCAGTATTTTGCGCTGCACAATGGTATTTGGTTCTGCTGGGGCAGTATTTTGTGCTGCACAATGAAATTTGGTTCTGCAGGGGCAGTATTTTGCGCTGCACAATGGTATTTGGTTCTGCTGGGGCAGTATTTTGCTCTGCACAATGGTATTTGGTTCTGCTGGGGCAGTATTTTGTGCTGCACAATGGTATTTGGTTCTGCTGGGGCGGTATTTTGCGCTGCACAATGGTATTTGGTTCTGCTGGGGCAGTATTTTGCGCTGCACAATGATATTTGGTTCTGCTGGGGCAGTATTTTGCGCTGCACAATGATATTTGGTTCTGCTGGGGCAGTATTTTGCACTGCACAATGATATTTGGTTCTGCAGGGGAAGTATTTTGCACTGCACAATGGTATTTGGTTCTGCTGGGGCAGTATTTTGCGCTGCACAATGATATTTGGTTCTGCTGGGGCGGTATTTTGCGCTGCACAATGATATTTGGTTCTGCTGGGGCAGTATTTTGCGCTGCACAATGATATTTGGTTCTGCTGGGGCGGTATTTTGCGCTGCACAATGGTATTTGGTTCTGCAGGGGCAGTATTTTGCGCTGCACAATGATATTTGGTTCTGCTGGGGCGGTATTTTGCGCTGCACAATGATATTTGGTTCTGCTGGGGCAGTATTTTGCGCTGCACAATGATATTTGGTTCTGCTGGGGCGGTATTTTGCTCTGCACAATGATATTTGGTTCTGGTGGGGCAGTATTTTGTGCTGCACAATGGTATTTGGTTCTGCTGGGGCAGTATTTTGCGCTGCACAATGATATTTGGTTCTGCTGGGGCGGTATTTTGCGCTGCACAATGGTATTTGGTTCTGCTGGGGCAGTATTTTGCGCTGCACAATGGTATTTGGTTCTGCAGGGGCAGTATTTTGCGCTGCACAATGATATTTGGTTCTGCTGGGGCGGTATTTTGCGCTGCACAATGATATTTGGTTCTGCTGGGGCGGTATTTTGCGCTGCACAATGGTATTTGGTTCTGCTGGGGCAGTATTTTGCGCTGCACAATGATATTTGGTTCTGCTGGGGCAGTATTTTGCACTGCACAATGGTATTTGGTTCTGCTGGTGCAGTATTTTGCGCTGCAGAATGATATTTGGTTCTGCAGGGGCAGTATTTTGCGCTGCACAATGGTATTTGGTTCTGCTGGGGCGGTATTTTGCGCTGCACAATGATATTTGGTTCTGCTGGGGCGGTATTTTGCGCTGCACAATGATATTTGGTTCTGCTGGGGCAGTATTTTGCACTGCACAATGGTATTTGGTTCTGCTGGGGCAGTATTTTGCGCTGCACAATGATATTTGGTTCTGCTGGGGCAGTATTTTGCGTTGCACAATGGTATTTGGTTCTGCTGGGGCAGTATTTTGCGCTGCACAATGATATTTGGTTCTGCTGGGGCAGTATTTTGCGCTGCACAATGATATTTGGTTCTGCTGGGGCGGTATTTTGCGCTGCACAATGATATTTGGTTCTTATGGGGCAGTATTTTGCGCTGCACAATGATATATTGTTCTGCTGGGGCGGTATTTTGCGCTGCACAATGATATTTGGTTCTGCTGGGGCAGTATTTTGCGCTGCACAATGATATTTGGTTCTGCTGGGGCAGTATTTTGCGCTGCACAATGGTATTTGGTTCTGCTGGGGCAGTATTTTGTGCTGCACTGTAGTCTTTTGTTCTGCTGGGGCGGTATTTTGCGCTGCACAATGATATTTGGTTCTGCTGGGGCAGTATTTTGTGCTGCACAATGATATTTGGTTCTGCAGGGGCAGTATTTTGCTCTGCACAATGATATTTGGTTCTGCTGGGGCAGTATTTTGTGCTGCACAATGATATTTGGTTCTGCTGTGGCAGTATTTTGCGCTGCACAATGATATTTGGTTCTGCAGGGGCAGTATTTTGCACTGCACAATGGTATTTGGTTCTGCTGGGGCAGTATTTTGCGCTGCACAATGGTATTTGGTTCTGCTGGGGCGGTATTTTGCGCTGCACAATGATATTTGGTTCTGCTGGGGCAGTATTTTGCGCTGCACAATGATATTTGGTTCTGCTGGGGCGATATTTTGCGCTGCACAATGGTATTTGGTTCTGCTGGGGCGGTATTTTGCGCTGCACAATGATATTTGGTTCTGCTGGGGCAGTATTTTGCGCTGCACAATGATATTTGGTTCTGCTGGGGCAGTATTTTGTGCTGCACAATGATATTTGGTTCTGCAGGGGCAGTATTTTGCGCTGCACAATGATATTTGGTTCTGCTGGGGCGGTATTTTGCGCTGCACAATGATATTTGGTTCTGCTGGTGCAGTATTTTGCGCTGCACAATGATATTTGGTTCTGCTGGGGCATCATTTTGCGCTGCACAATGATATTTGGTTCTGCTGGGGCAGTATTTTGCGCTGCACAATGATATTTGGTTCTGCTGGGGCGGTATTTTGCGCTGCACAATGGTATTTGGTTCTGCTGGGGCAGTATTTTGCACTGCACAATGATATTTGGTTCTGCAGGGGAAGTATTTTGCACTGCACAATGGTATTTGGTTCTGCTGGGGCGGTATTTTGCGCTGCACAATGATATTTGGTTCTGCTGGGGCGGTATTTTGCGCTGCACAATGATATTTGGTTCTGCTGGGGCAATATTTTGCACTGCACAATGGTATTTGGTTCTGCTGGGGCGGTATTTTGCGCTGCACAATGGTATTTGGTTCTGCTGGGGCAGTATTTTGCACTGCACAATGGTATTTGGTTCTGCTGGGGCAGTATTTTGCGCTGCACAATGATATTTGGTTCTGCTGGGGCAGTATTTTGCGCTGCACAATGGTATTTGGTTCTGCTGGGGCAGTATTTTGCGCTGCACAATGGTATTTGGTTCTGCTGGGGCAGTATTTTGCACTGCACAATGGTATTTGGTTCTGCTGGGGCAGTATTTTGCGCTGCACAATGGTATTTGGTTCTGCTGGGGCGGTATTTTGCGCTGCACAATGATATTTGGTTCTGCAGGGGCAGTATTTTGCGCTGCACAATGGTATTTGGTTCTGCTGGGGCAGTATTTTGCACTGCACAATGGTATTTGGTTCTGCTGGGGCAGTATTTTGCGCTGCACAATGATATTTGGTTCTGCTGGGGCAGTATTTTGCGCTGCACAATGGTATTTGGTTCTGCTGGGGCAGTATTTTGCACTGCACAATGGTATTTGGTTCTGCTGGGGCAGTATTTTGCGCTGCACAATGATATTTGGTTCTGCTGGGGCAGTATTTTGTGCTGCACAATGATATTTGGTTCTGCAGGGGCAGTATTTTGCTCTGCACAATGATATTTGGTTCTGCTGGGGCAGTATTTTGTGCTGCACAATGGTATTTGGTTCTGCTGGGGCGGTATTTTGTGCTGCACAATGGTATTTGGTTCTGCTGGGGCGGTATTTTGCGCTGCACAATGATATTTGGTTCTGCTGGGTCGGTATTTTGCGCTGCACAATGATATTTGGTTCTGCTGGGTCGGTATTTTGCGCTGCACAATGGTATTTGGTTCTGCTGGGGCAGTATTTTGCGCTGCACAATGATATTTGGTTCTGCTGGGGCAGTATTTTGTGCTGCACAATGATATTTGGTTCTGCTGGGGCAGTATTTTGCGCTGCACAATGGTATTTGGTTCTGCTGGGGCAGTATTTTGCTCTGCACAATGATATTTGGTTCTGCTGGGGCAGTATTTTGCGCTGCACAATGATATTTGGTTCTGCAGGGGCAGTATTTTGCACTGCACAATGATATTTGGTTCTGCTGGGGCGGTATTTTGCGCTGCACAATTATATTTGGTTCTGCTGGGGCGGTATTTTGCGCTGCACAATGATATTTGGTTCTGCAGGGGCAGTATTTTGCGCTGCACAATGATATTTGGTTCTGCTGGGGTGGTATTTTGCGCTGCACAATGATATTTGGTTTTGCTGGGGCGGTATTTTGCGCTGCACAATGATATTTGGTTCTGCTGGGGCGGTATTTTGCGCTGCACAATGATATTTGGTTTTGCTGGGGCGGTATTTTGCGCTGCACAATGATATTTGGTTCTGCTGGGGCGGTATTTTGCGCTGCACAATGGTATTTGGTTCTGCTGGGGCGGTATTTTGCGCTGCACAATGATATTTGGTTCTGCTGGGGCAGTATTTTGCGCTGCACAATGATATTTGGTTCTGCTGGGGCAATATTTTGCACTGCACAACGGTATTTGGTTCTGCTGGGGCAGTATTTTGCGCTGCACAATGGTATTTGGTTCTGCTGGGGCAGTATTTTGCACTGCACAATGTTATTTGGTTCTGCTGGGTCGGTATTTTGCGCTGCACAATGATATTTGGTTCTGCTGGGGCGGTATTTTGCGCTGCACAATGGTATTTGGTTCTGCTGGGGCGGTATTTTGTGCTGCACAATGGTATTTGGTTCTGCTGGGGCGGTATTTTGCGCTGCACAATGATATTTGGTTCTGCTGGGTCGGTATTTTGCGCTGCACAATGATATTTGGTTCTGCTGGGTCGGTATTTTGCGCTGCACAATGGTATTTGGTTCTGCTGGGGCAGTATTTTGCGCTGCACAATGATATTTGGTTCTGCTGGGGCAGTATTTTGTGCTGCACAATGATATTTGGTTCTGCTGGGGCAGTATTTTGCGCTGCACAATGGTATTTGGTTCTGCTGGGGCAGTATTTTGCTCTGCACAATGATATTTGGTTCTGCTGGGGCAGTATTTTGCGCTGCACAATGATATTTGGTTCTGCAGGGGCAGTATTTTGCACTGCACAATGATATTTGGTTCTGCTGGGGCGGTATTTTGCGCTGCACAATTATATTTGGTTCTGCTGGGGCGGTATTTTGCGCTGCACAATGATATTTGGTTCTGCAGGGGCAGTATTTTGCACTGCACAATGATATTTGGTTCTGCTGGGGTGGTATTTTGCGCTGCACAATGATATTTGGTTTTGCTGGGGCGGTATTTTGCGCTGCACAATGATATTTGGTTCTGCTGGGGCAGTATTTTGCGCTGCACAGTGATATTTGGTTTTGCTGGGGCGGTATTTTGCGCTGCACAATGATATTTGGTTCTGCTGGGGCGGTATTTTGCGCTGCACAATGGTATTTGGTTCTGCTGGGGCGGTATTTTGCGCTGCACAATGATATTTGGTTCTGCTGGGGCAGTATTTTGCACTGCACAATGATATTTGGTTCTGCAGGGGAAGTATTTTGCACTGCACAATGGTATTTGGTTCTGCTGGGGCGGTATTTTGCGCTGCACAATGATATTTGGTTCTGCTGGGGCGGTATTTTGCGCTGCACAATGATATTTGGTTCTGCTGGGGCAATATTTTGCACTGCACAACGGTATTTGGTTCTGCTGGGGCAGTATTTTGTGCTGCACAATGATATTTGGTTCTGCTGGGGCGGTATTTTGCGCTGCACAATGATATTTGGTTTTGCTGGGGCGGTATTTTGCGCTGCACAATGATATTTGGTTTTGCTGGGGCGGTATTTTGCGCTGCACAATGATATTTGGTTCTGCTGGGGCGGTATTTTGCGCTGCACAATGATATTTGGTTCTGCTGGGGCAGTATTTTGCACTGCACAATGATATTTGGTTCTGCAGGGGAAGTATTTTGCACTGCACAATGGTATTTGGTTCTGCTGGGGCGGTATTTTGCGCTGCACAATGATATTTGGTTCTGCTGGGGCGGTATTTTGCGCTGCACAATGATATTTGGTTCTGCTGGGGCAATATTTTGCACTGCACAACGGTATTTGGTTCTGCTGGGGCAGTATTTTGTGCTGCACAATGGTATTTGGTTCTGCAGGGGCAGTATTTTGTGCTGCACAATGGTATTTGGTTCTGCTGGGGCAGTATTTTGTGCTGCACAATGGTATTTGGTTCTGCTGGGTCGGTATTTTGCGCTGCACAATGATATTTGGTTCTGCTGGGGCAGTATTTTGCGCTGCACAATGGTATTTGGTTCTGCTGGGGCAGTATTTTGCGCTGCACAATGATATTTGGTTCTGTTGGGGCAGTATTTTGCACTGCACAATGGTATTTGGTTCTGCTGGGGCAGTATTTTGCTCTGCACAATGATATTTGGTTCTGCTGGGGCAGTATTTTGCGCTGCACAATGATATTTGGTTCTGCAGGGGCAGTATTTTGCACTGCACAATGATATTTGCTTCTGCTGGGGCGGTATTTTGCACTGCACAATTATATTTGGTTCTGCTGGGGCGGTATTTTGCGCTGCACAATGATATTTGGTTCTGCAGGGGCAGTATTTTGCGCTGCACAATGATATTTGGTTCTGCTGGGGTGGTATTTTGCGCTGCACAATGATATTTGGTTTTGCTGGGGCGGTATTTTGCGCTGCACAATGATATTTGGTTTTGCTGGGGTGGTATTTTGCACTGCACAATGGTATTTGGTTCTGCTGGGGCGGTATTTTGCGCTGCACAATGATATTTGGTTCTGCTGGGGCGGTATTTTGCACTGCACAATGATATTTGGTTTTGCTGGGGCAGTATTTTTCGCTGCACAATGATATTTGGTTCTGCTGGGGCAGTATTTTGCGCTGCACAATGATATTTGGTTTTGCTGGGGCAGTATTTTGCGCTGCACAATGATATTTGGTTCTGCTGGGGCAGTATTTTGCGCTGCACAATGATATTTGGTTTTGCTGGGGCGGTATGTTATTTTATTTTCCTGTTCTGAGCACAGGAAGCCGACAATGCGGCCCTACCTCTGTTGTATCTGGTTCCCTCCTGCAGACCCTTCAGCGCTGTATTAGACCCTCAATGCCATTGTCGGGAGGGAAACGTTCCCTCTGGGCAATCATCAGATAGCTAGCAGAGGAGACCGGTGTCCTCTGTGGCATGGGGAGGAGCCATCGCTATGCCATACAGGGCAGCGGTGTGCCCGCAGCGTGATCTACTGCTGGAAGCAATATTGGACTGCCAGATGATCGCTAGTCAGTGTTCATAGGGACGCTCGTTACGGATCATCTGGCAGTCTAATACAACCTTTAGGCCGGGTTCACATGGTATACCATGAAACCTCCAGACGTACACGCTAAACGTTTGCATAGGGCTCCATTAGTCAGATGAAGGTCAGATAAGTTTCCTTTTGAGCTCCATCTGGCTGATCTAAGTCACTAGACTGCTCAATTCCACCTGCAGCGACCTATAAAGGGTGGTCTCACTTCAGCAAGTGGCATTGATCATGTACAGGAAGGTAACACAAAGCATTTACCAATATGTTGCCCATACGGTTTCCTTTTCTGGCTAGACTCATTCTTCCATCACATTATACACTGCTCGTTTCCATGGTTACGACCACTCTGTAATCCAGCATCGGTGGCCGTGCCTTCACACTAAAGAGAAAAAACACTGGCTTCTCTGGTGGTCTGGACGATAGGAACGCACGTAGGCCGACACTTTTTCCTATTGTCACGGCTGAGGATGGGGGAAATCCTCAGCCCTGCGATGCCAGATGAGTTATGGCTGCTCGGCCAGGACAACAGGATTAGGGAGCAGGTCACCTCCTAAAGCGTCCCTAACCTGACCCTAACTCCTAGCTGCATGGGCCGACCTTTAAGGTAGGAGGACCCATGCTCCGGAACCTCGGATCCCTAACTCACCCTCCGACCGGTCCCTGGACTAGGAGTCAAGGTAAGACGGCCTGTTTCTACTGGACACGGAGGAACAGGGGTCTCACTGGCCAAGCTGCAGGGAAAAGGGGAACACAAACAGACTTACGGATATGGCAGGTGAACTATCCGAGTTCCACCTACCTGCCACAGCCTTGCTGACTGGATCCCTGTGCAAACAGGAATCCAGATCCATAAGCTGCACTAAACAACATAGGAAAATCCTAACAGACCATCACATAGACATCACACATAAAGATGAACATAAACTTAATGTGACATTATATTTATGAACCACAAGGGTGGCTCTCACTGGCAGTTGGTAAACACAGGAGGCTGCTCCAGCTAAGCATGGCTGAAGCAACCCACAGACATATACTAACAGTGAGGCTTTATAGGCCAAGAAGCCACACCCAAGGAGTCAGACACACCCAGTGAGTCACACACACACTGGGAAGGGAGTTAACCCTTCCAGCACCAGGGAAGGGAAAACACCAACTTAAAGGGGAAGTGTCAAAACGAAAGTCACACTGTGGCTTTTGCCGCAGGCAACGACATGGGTGGCTACCATGTCCTGGGAGTCAGCCCGAAGGCCGGGACACTGCCACCACATGTACACACTATACAAAACGTTGCTGCGAGCAGCCACAGTGAAGGGAAAGGTCTCAGTGCACACGTAACATAAACACAGTGCACACCATACATACATACACACACACCTAACAAAGCGGTAGCTAGGTGCAACCGCATGAAGATGCCGCAAGCTGCCTAGCACCAGCTCAGGCTGCTATCTGCGACAATCTCCAACCACTTGTTGCCCGCGGCAACCACAAGTGAGGCAACACACAAGCAGCCCTCACCTGTGGTTGAACAACCAAAAACAAACCGCAGGCAACCGCATGCGGTTAAGGAGTCACGGTCATGGCCATGGCCGTGACACCTATAGTGTGAAAACACGGCCACCAATCCTGGATTGAAGGGTGGTCGTAACCATGGAAACGAGACATTTATAATGTGATGGAAAAATGAGTCTAGCCAGCAAAGGAAGCAATATGGATAATAACAACACATTAGGAAGTGACCTGTAGCAACTTTCTCTACATGATAAATGCCACTTGCTGAAGTGAAACAACCCCTTTAGAGAAGGCTATAATAGCCTATGGGTGCCGATGCCTCAGAGCTTCTGTGACAGTTTAACCCCTTCCACCATAAGCAGCACAGCTGCAGCTTCTGCCTCATACCCTAAAGCTCTGCTGCTTATGGTGGAAGGGACTGTGCGGGGGACAGATGTCTATACAGTGGGATACGTTTCAGCGTTCCATCAGAGACACGTGTTTTTAAATCCTCCAGACGCCCACTTCTGATGGAAGGCTGAAAACGCAATGTGAACTCTGCCTAATTTTTCTATGCGTTTGAGCTTTAGTGGTCCTTTAATAACTGTGGCGCATAGAAATGAAATCTACGTCAGCTAGGAGCTGGAATAGATTCCAAGCCTAGTTAAAGGGAACTTGTCAGGTTGAACATGGTGTTTGATCTGCAGGCAGCAAATTATAGAGCAGGAGGAGCTGAGCACATTGATATATAGTTTTATGGGAAAAGATTCAGTAAATTGTGTAATTTATACATTTATATTCCTTCTCGTTCTGGGCTCTGAAGTCCAGGAGGCGGTCCTATCAGTGATGACAGCCTTCCCTCTATGACTGTGTATACACAGATAGCTGTGAGTCACTGATAGGACCGCCTCCTGGACTTCTATTCCTTCTCGTTCTGGGCTCTGAAGTCCAGGAGGCGGTCCTATCAGTGATGACCGCCTTCCCTCTATGACTGTGTATACACAGATAGCTGTCAGTCACTGATAGGACCACCTCCTGGACTTCAGAGCCCAGAACGAGAAGGAATAGAAGTCCAGGAGGCGGTCCTATCAGTGACTCACAGCTATCTGTGTATACACAGTCATAGAGGGAAGGCTGTCATCACTGATAGGACCGCCTCCTGGACTTCTATTCCTTCTTGTTCTGGGCTCTGAAGTCCAGGAGGCGGTCCTATCAGTGATGACAGCCTTCCCTCTATGACTGTGTATACACAGATAGCTGTGAGTCACTGATAGGACCGCCTCCTGGACTTCTATTCCTTCTCGTTCTGGGCTCTGAAGTCCAGGAGGCGGTCCTATCAGTGATGACCGCCTTCCCTCTATGACTGTGTATACACAGATAGCTGTCAGTCACTGATAGGACCGCCTCCTGGACTTCTATTCCTTCTCGTTCTGGGCTCTGAAGTCCAGGAGGCGGTCCTATCAGTGATGACCGCCTTCCCTCTATGGCTGTGTATACACAGATAGCTGTGAGTCACTGATAGGACCGCCTCCTGGACTTCTATTCCTTCTCGTTCTGGGCTCTGAAGTCCAGGAGGCGGTCCTATCAGTGATGACCGCCTTCCCTCTATGACTGTGTATACACAGATAGCTGTCAGTCACTGATAGGACCGCCTCCTGGACTTCTATTCCTTCTCGTTCTGGGCTCTGAAGTCCAGGAGGCGGTCCTATCATTGATTGACCGCCTTCCCTCTATGACTGTGTATACACAGATAGCTGTCAGTCACTGATAGGACCGCCTCCTGGACTTCTATTCCTTCTCGTTCGGGGCTCTGAAGTCCAGGAGGAGGTCCTTTCAGTGATGACCGCCTTCCCTCTATGGCTGTGTATACACAGATAGCTGTGAGTCACTGATAGGACCGCCTCCTGGACTTCTATTCCTTCTCGTTCTGGGCTCTGAAGTCCAGGAGGCGGTCCTATCAGTGATGACCGCCTTCCCTTTATGGCTGTGTATACACAGATAGCTGTCAGTCACTGATAGGACCGCCTCCTGGACTTCTATTCCTTCTCGTTCTGGGCTCTGAAGTCCAGGAGGCGGTCCTATCAGTGATGACCGCCTTCCCTCTATGACTGTGTATACACAGATAGCTGTCAGTCACTGATAGGACCGCCTCCTGGACTTCTATTCCTTCTCGTTCTGGGCTCTGAAGTCCAGGAGGCGGTCCTATCATTGATTGACCGCCTTCCCTCTATGACTGTGTATACACAGGTAGCTGTCAGTCACTGATAAGACCGCCTCCTGGACTTCTATTCCTTCTCGTTCTGGGCTCTGAAGTCCAGGAGGCGGTCCTATCAGTGATGACCGCCTTCCCTTTATGGCTGTGTATACACAGATAGCTGTCAGTCACTGATAGGACCGCCTCCTGGACTTCTTTTCCTTCTCGTTCTGGGCTCTGAAGTCCAGGAGGCGGTCCTATCATTGATGACCGCCTCCCCTCTATGACTGTGTATACACAGATAGCTGTCAGTCACTGATAGGACCACCTCCTGGACTTCTTTTCCTTCTCGTTCTGAGCTCTGTAGTCCAGGAGGCGGTCCTATCAGTGATGACAGCCTTTCCTCTATGACTGTGTATACACAGATAGCTGTCAGTCACTGATAGGACCGCCTCCTAGACTTCTATTCCTTCTCGTTCTGGGCTCTGAAGTCCAGGAGGCGGTCCTATCAGTGATGACCGCCTTCCCTCTATGACTGTGTATACACAGATAGCTGTCAGTCACTGATAGGACCATCTCCTGGACTTTTATTCCTTCTCGTTCTGGGCTCTGAAGTCCAGGAGGCGGTCCTATCAGTGATGACCGCCTTCCCTCTATGACTGTGTATACACAGATAGCTGTCAGTCACTGATAGGACCACCTCCTAGACTTCTTTTCCTTCTCGTTCTGAGCTCTGTAGTCCAGGAGGCGGTCCTATCAGTGATGACAGCCTTCCCTCTATGACTGTGTATACACAGATAGCTGTCAGTCACTGATAGGACCGCCTCCTGGACTTCTATTCCTTCTTGTTCTGGGCTCTGAAGTCCAGGAGGAGGTCCTATCAGTGATGACCGCCTTCCCTCTATGACTGTGTATACACAGATAGCTGTCAGTCACTGATAGGACCGCCTCCTGGACTTCTATTCCTTCTCGTTCTGGGCTCTGAAGTCCAGGAGGCGGTCCTATCAGTGATGACCGCCTTCCCTTTATGGCTGTGTATACACAGATAGCTGTCAGTCACTGATAGGACCGCCTCCTGGACTTCTATTCCTTCTCGTTCTGGGCTCTGAAGTCCAGGAGGCGGTCCTATCAGTGATGACCGCCTTCCCTCTATGACTGTGTATACACAGATAGCTGTCAGTCACTGATAGGACCGCCTCCTGGACTTCTATTCCTTCTCGTTCTGGGCTCTGAAGTCCAGGAGGCGGTCCTATCATTGATTGACCGCCTTCCCTCTATGACTGTGTATACACAGATAGCTGTCAGTCACTGATAGGACCGCCTCCTGGACTTCTATTCCTTCTCGTTCTGGGCTCTGAAGTCCAGGAGGCGGTCCTATCAGTGATGACCGCCTTCCCTTTATGGCTGTGTATACACAGATAGCTGTCAGTCACTGATAGGACCGCCTCCTTGACTTCTATTCCTTCTCGTTCTGAGCTCTGTAGTCCAGGAGGCGGTCCTATCAGTGATGACCGCCTCCCCTCTATGACTGTGTATACACAGATAGCTGTCAGTCACTGATAGGACCGCCTCCTGGACTTCTATTCCTTCTCGTTCTGGGCTCTGAAGTCCAGGAGGAGGTCCTATCAGTGATGACCGCCTTCCCTCTATGACTGTGTATACACAAATAGCTGTCAGTCACTGATAGGACCGCCTCCTAGACTTCTATTCCTTCTCGTTCTGGGCTCTGAAGTCCAGGAGGCGGTCCTATCAGTGATGACCGCCTCCCCTCTATGACTGTGTATACACAGATAGCTGTCAGTCACTGATAGGACCACCTCCTGGACTTCTTTTCCTTCTCGTTCTGAGCTCTGTAGTCCAGGAGGCGGTCCTATCAGTGATGACAGCCTTCCCTCTATGACTGTGTATACACAGATAGCTGTCAGTCACTGATAGGACCGCCTCCTGGACTTCTATTCCTTCTCGTTCTGAGCTCTGAAGTCCAGGAGGCGGTCCTATCAGTGATGACCGCCTTCCCTCTATGACTGTGTATACACAGATAGCTGTCAGTCACTGATATGACCGCCTCCTGGACTTTTATTCCTTCTCGTTCTGGGCTCTGAAGTCCAGGAGGAGGTCCTATCAGTGATGACCGCCTTCCCTCTATGACTGTGTATACACAGATAGCTGTCAGTCACTGATAGGACCACCTCCTAGACTTCTTTTCCTTCTCGTTCTGGGCTCTGAAGTCCAGGAGGCGGTCCTATCAGTGATGACCGCCTCCCCTCTATGACTGTGTATACACAGATAGCTGTGAGTCACTGATAGGACCATCTCCTGGACTTCTATTCCTTCTTGTTCTGGGCTCTGAAGTCCAGGAGGCGGTCCTATCAGTGATGACCGCCTTCCCTCTATGACTGTGTATACACAGATAGCTGTCAGTCACTGATAGGACCGCCTCCTGGACTTCACAGCCCAGAATAAGCAGAGATTTAGATTAATAAATTTCAAGTTTTACTGAATCTTTTTACATAAGACTATATATCAATCTGCTCAGCTCCTCCTGCTCTATAATGTGCTGCATGGAGCTTCTATTGTATTTTCACAGTGACAGGTTCTCTTAAAGGGGTTAAAAAACTTCTGTTGCAACTATGACTTCAATCACAATTCTTCGACGTGGTTGTGAATGTAATATTTGTCACATTTGATAAATCTAAATGTAGAAAAGAGCACAATGTGAGAATTTCTTTTTAAAGGAAACACTTTATTGAAATATAATACACACGTAAGGAAACTCTTCAGATAAAGATACCCCTGAGATATAAACTCTGGTTTCCTACTAAAGAATAGAGTTGTGCGAACTTGTGTTTCAAGTTTGGCGTAGAAGGTTCGGGTTATCTAAGAATCCCGTAAGTTACGGTCCGTGGTAGCGGAATCCATAACGACATTGTTAGATAACCCGAACTTTCTACGCCGAACTTGAAACACAAGTTTGCTCATCCTTACTAAAGACTTCCAAGGGTTCTGAGGCCTCTGACACATGGAGTACTGCAGAGCTAAAGCCACACTGTATGGCACCATATTCACCCCTAGATATTTTTTGGGGGAATGTAACAAGTTTGGACGCCAAAATGGGTCCGCATCCGTTCCACAATTTTTCGGAACGGGTGCCGACCCATTTATTTTCAACAGGGCTGTCCGCATCCGAACTTCCATTCCGCGGCCCCGCAAAAAAATTAGAGCATGTCCTATTCTTGTCCACAGACACGGACAAAAAAAAGGCATTTCTATTATAGTGCCGGCCATGTGCGGTCCGCAAAATGCAGAACGCACATGGCCGGTGTCTGTGTTTTGCGGATCCGCGGACGTGTGAATGGACCCTTACTCTCTGTGGGACCACTGGGAATAGCTGAATGCTGTACTCCGCTATCCCCAGCAGTAACGTACTGCTGGGACCCCCACCGATCAGCTACTTAGATCCTATCCCCTGTACAGTAGCTTCACTCCAGTAGGGGGGAGGCATAGGAAGGTGGAGTAGTACTTCTAGACAGGTGCTTCACAATGTGCCAGATTTTACAAAGTGCGACTTTTGGTCATTTTGGCATACCTTAAGCCAATACCGACTGAAAGCAAAACTCAAAAAGTCCCATCATGATACGGGGGTGTATTTCTAGAGGAGAATAACTCCATGATAGAGCATGTCCTGCAAGAGGGCAAAAGGTTTCCCCTTCCATAGGAAATCAGACACACACAGGTCTAATATAAACCTATGGTGAGGAAGCTGGCAGCCTGCGAGCGTCTTACCCTCACCGCGCCTGCGCCAAATACTGAACAGCGCGAGATTTCACCAGAGCACGCAGACAGATGCGAGCGCTGCCTGGCCCTGTCCATCAGGACTTGGAGGGAGGCCACAAAGGAGGGAGAACGGAGCCCCTAGGAGTAGGAACAACCCCCCACCCCTGCTCCTAGAGGCTCATTAGCATATTATAAAAGTTAGATTTCTGGGGTAATGGGGGGGCATAGATAAAAGTAGGAATAGGCTGGTTAGGTTCAGCTGACATTAGCACATCGCGCATGTCAGCTAGCTTTATAGGGTTAAATCTGGTGACAGAAACTCTTTAAGCCATTTCCGCCGGAGATCCATTTTTTTAGATATGTATTAAGGCTAAAGTATTGCCGTATTTGTGTGAGGAGAGGCTCCCTCTCACGGCATATAAGGCTCACCCCCATAGCCCACGTCGCGCGGCTCGTTGCTTTTCCGGCGAGTTTACTTCCGGGTCGGCACTTTGGCAGCGCTCACAGACGTCACGAGGCGATTCGCGATCGGAGTCTCAGCGACAGCTCCGTTTCTTCGCCTGCAGCATCGGACTTAAGGTGATAAGGTTGGGGGGGGGGGGGGGGGGCGTTAGACGCCGGTACTTGCCAAAGCATGGCGCAGTCTGTCTACATGTGCGCGGCGGTCACGGGCCGCATCACTTACCCGGCAGCCGGTCAGTCAGCCGGCGCGGCTACAATTACATCCTTGGGCATGGTAGGGGGCGTGTCTCACGTGTCTGGGGCATGTGCCGCCGCCACGGGTGCCTCACTGGGCGGCTTTTTTGAGTGCGGTGCTCGCGTACGGGCAGCTCATGGTCCTTCAGTGGGGGCCGCAGTTGTGGTGGTCCTTGGCAGGGCAGTCTGGCGGTACACGTCAGTGCCCTCAGTCAGGGTCTTCAGGGCACGTCGCCTGGTCCGGCTCTTGGACTCAGGGTATTAAAGCTACTGGGCGTGTAGTCATTGCAGACAGCAGCCCATACTGCACTGCATTGTGGCTTCTCATTGGCACACACGTAGTGGTTTTGGTGTCTTCGGCCAGCTCCGGATAAAGCATATAGTGGTGGCACATCAAAATACATGGCTCATAACAGTTTGACCTATCAGGGTTCTAGGTGGTAACCGCAGTATCTTTTTCAGGTCAGTAGGATCATCATCCCACAGCGCATACTGCTACTACGTATCTCCTGGTACTTTGTTTCCGGCAGGTAAAAAAATAAAAATAGAAAAATAAATAAATAAATAGAAAAATAAATAAATGGCGGGGGGGAAGGGGTAGTAGTAGTAGAGGTCATGCAATATGTTGAGTTTCCTTTCTCCCCTTTTTCCCTTTAACTCGCAGCAGTAGGGCATATCCGCACTGGTTCAGGTAGGTGACACGGAGTCCGTCTTGGGGGTAGGGGTTTTTGTGTTACGGTCTAGTAACACGGGGGTGTGGCACATCCTATGCAGGGTATTCTACTCCTGAAAAAATAAATACTAAAAAAAAAAAAAAAAAAACAAGGGGGAAGACATATATTTCTTTTCACCCCTTGCCTTGACCAGGGGCACTAAGGGTCTTGTCACGGCAGCCCTTGTGTCGTGTGTTGCGGGTACTGACGTTCGTGGTCTGTCACCAGTGCAGATGCTCGTGGCTTGTTACCAATAGGCAGGTGCGGCCTGTCACTGGTGCGGGCACGAGGTCCGTCATGTCTAACAGACGATCAAGGCCTGTGCCGTTTGCAGGTGCCTATAGTCACAGACGCTCAAACCCGTCACGGCTGCAGACGCCCAGAAGTCTGTCACGACTACAGACGCTCAATAGTCTGTCACAACTACAGACGCTCAATAGTCTGTCACGACTACAGACGCTCGATAGTCTGTCACGACTACAGACGCTCGATAGTCTGTCACGACTACAGACGCTCAATAGTCTGTCACGACTACAGACGCTCAATAGTCTGTCACGACTACAGACGCTCAATAGTCTGTCACGACTACAGACGCTCAATAGTCTGTCACGGCTACAGACGCTCAATAGTCTGTCACGGCTACAGACGCTCAATAGTCTGTCACGACTACAGACGCTCGATAGTCTGTCACGGCTACAGACGCTCGATAGTCTGTCACGGCTACAGACGCTCGATAGTCTGTCACGGCTACAGACGCTCAATAGTCTGTCACGGCTACAGACGCTCAATAGTCTGTCACGACTACAGACGCTCAATAGTCTGTCACGGCTACAGACGCTCAATAGTCTGTCACGGCTACAGACGCTCAATAGTCTGTCACGACTACAGACGCTCGATAGTCTGTCACGACTACAGACGCTCGATAGTCTGTCACGGCTACAGACGCTCAATAGTCCGTCACGGCTACAGACGCTCAATAGTCCGTCAGAGACGCCCAATCCGAAAGAGAGGCGTTTCCAGCTCTCAGATCCTGGACTGTGCCGAGGCTCACGGCAGAACTGTTAAGGAGAGGAATTCATTTTCCAGCGACCGCTAGTAAAGCGGAACTTTACAGGCTGCTGTTCTCAGAACCCCCTGCTTCAAGGGAGGACTCGGTGGCCACGGACACGATAAAAAATTATTTGTCACAACTGCACGCGGTAGTCAGTACGATGGCGTCCTCTCTGTCCCACTTTCAGACCAGACTAGAGGCAATGGAAAATACGGCCTCTACTTCAAACGCGGTTGGCCCGAATACTGCCGTGCAGTTACTCACCCAGTCTTCTATTGTTGGCTCCCAGGTCAACCCTCTTAACATAGCACCATGTCATTTCATTCCCGCCAATGTGCGTCAAGACATATTAGATGGTAAGGACGTTAACTTAGCTTCCTTGCTCGTAGCCACGCACGAAACACCGGATAGCAAGACCATAGCGTGTGGGGAGGTTTCAGTGATCCTGAAGTCCAGAGACGTCAGGCTTAACAGGAAGCTCACCGTAGCAGAGTTTGTACTAGCATTTAGCTTGTTTAGGGATGTAGTTTGTTCAGTGAGTCCTAATAGGAGAGAGGAGCTGGATCTGTATTTATACAAGGTTGTGGATTTAGCCAACAAATACGGCGGTACGGCATTTTATGAATACCACAGATCGTTTTCAGCTAAAGCTGCAGCTGCGCACAGGCAGTTTCAGCATACCATTGACTGGTCCATAGTCGATACCGAGCTGTTTTGCCGGCATTTTGCAGGTCTCAAAGCCCCGGCGTGTAGTAGCTGCGGCTCTTACGCACATGCCACAGATTGGTGTACTAGTGCCAGGCCAGAACGAGCACAAGCTAGCTACACTCCCCAACCTCCGTTTGCCAGGCTTACGACAGGCACAGATAAGTTAGGGCGGCCGATTAAATATCTTGGGAAAACACAGATATGTAACAACTTTAACACTACAGGTTGTTACTTTAATCATTGTAGGCTGCTGCACTTGTGTACCCTTTGTTTCAGGGCTCATTCTGTCACCGTGTGCCCCCAGAAAGGGCAACATTCAGCGTGACTAAGCGTGGTAGATACGGATTTGCTGGCCATGTTTTTACTAGATCATCCAGATCAGAGTTGGGTCCAGTTTCTGATCGATGGTCTTCGGCATGGCTTCCACACCGGCTTGGTGGCGCTGCCGCAGGTTACATATGAATGCATAAACCTGTTGTCGGCCGTCCGAGACCCGGTCTCCATTTCACACTTACTATCTGTCGAGTTAGAGAAGGGATATTTGATAGGTCCAATGGCACAGTCCCCATATGATTGTTGGAGGGTCAACCCCATAGGTGTTGTCACAGGGAAATTTTCCAATAAAAAAAGGGTAATTTATGATTTGTCAGCTCCTCATTCACTCTCCATTCCAAGTTTGAACTCACTGATACCCTCTGAGGAAGTTTCTATGAAATATTCTTCCATAGATGAGGCCATACAGGTCATTCTGTCACTAGGCGAGGGAACCTGGTTGTCAAAAGCCGATATCACGGATGCTTTTAAGTTGTTACCCCTTAAACCTCAGCTGTGGCAGTGGCATGGCATTAAGTGGCAAGGGCAGTATTATTTTGCGAACAAACTGACTTTTGGCGCTAAGTCGAGTCCCTGGTTATTTGATCAGTTTGCTCAAGGCTTGCATTGGGTACTAGTGAATGTTTTTCGAGCACATCACGTAATCCACTACCTGGACGATTTCCTGTTAATCGAGCCACCCACACAGGTCCCACGAGATCTCACGGTGTTGAGAGGAGTTTTTGAAGACCTTAAAGTCCCCGTAGCCCCCAATAAAGTAGAGGGTCCAGGTAATGTCATTACTTTTCTAGGCATTCGCTTGGACACAGTTAGCATGCAAGCTAGTCTGCCTCACGACAAGTTAGCTAGGGTCAGAGAAGTAGTACACAAACTTGCACGTGTTAGAGTCACCACTAAAACAGATCTCCAGAGTCTACTTGGTATGTTGAACTTTGCAATGAGGATAATACCACAAGGTAGATCATTCATATCCAGGTTGCTGAAGCTTCTACCCTTAGCCCCGGGTCAGGATAGCGCACTTAGGTTAGATCAGGATGCTTTAGCAGATCTCATGATGTGGGATGAATTTTTGGCACAGTGGAACGGAGTGTCGTTCTTTGTCCCCTCGGTATCCAGTCATTCCCCGATCGTCCATACAGACGCAGCTTCTTCTACCGGGTTTGCGGCCATTTACAAGAAACATTGGATGGCCAGCCCTTGGCCGCCTGAGGTTTTAGCTATTCCAGGCTTTCTACAGTCATCCACCCTGTTTGAGATATATCCGGTAGTGGCAGCAGCTCATACGTGGGGCAGTCTGTGGGGTAACCAGACCGTGTTGTTTTTAACAGATAATGCAGCACTGGTGGACATTATGATGAAGGGCAGGTCTGGGTCCAGAGAAATTATGGCGTTTCTGAGGAGGTTTGTGTGGTTGTCGTTACAGCATAGGTTCAATTTTGTTTGCATGCATATTCAAGGACAGAGGAATCTTGCTGCAGACGCGCTGTCCAGGCTTAATGTTCCTTTCTTTTTACAGGTTTCCCCAGGGGCAGATCCGCTACCAACTACGGTCCCGCAGCACAGCCTGCTAGTCATGCAGTAGCACCACTACTACTCACTGCCAGATCCCTGGTGGAACAGTCCCTCTCCGTAAATACGTTGAAAGTGTACAAGACAGCTTGGGCGTTGTTTAGCAAATTCAGAGTCTCACATCCACCACTAGACATGGGACACATAACCTACCTAATGGCTTTTATTGGGTTTTGCCACTCAAATTTGAAGTTAGCTTACAACACAATCAAGCTATATCTAGCAGGTATTCAGCATTACTTTTATCTGGCTCACCCGGAGCAGCCTTCCTTGTTTTCTGCCTATCCCATTAAGGCTATGTTACGGGGTATACAGAAAACCACCTTTCAGAAAACCACGGGCCGTCAGCCATTCACAGGTCCCATGTTTAGGGCAGTCTCTGACATGCTACGTAACCGCCCCTTTGGTCTAGAGACTAGTAGTCTAGTGGAAACGGCGTTATACCTGTCATTTTTCGGTTTCCTAAGGCCCGGGGAATTTACGTGCACAGTCACTTCCACAAAGTTTCTTCGGAAGAAAGATCTAATTCCAGATAGTTCAGGGTTCTTGCTTAATTTAGAGCAGTCTAAAGCCGCTCGTCCGGGGGAGATGGTACGTATCAGGTATTTTCCCACCGGTAACCAGTGGTGTCCAGTCGGAGTCCTAAACCAGTGGTTACTCCATATACATACATCGTTACCAGATTCGCCATTGCTGCCTCACAACGGCGCATCTCTCAGCATTCAGGTTTTCCTGAAGTACGTTAGGGCACTACTTATCAATATCAATGTTAACCCAGCTAGCATCACGGGTCACTCATTTTGTATCGGCGCCGCCTCAGCCGCCTCCAAGAACGGTGTCCCGGTCCATGTCATCAGGAAACTAGGGAGGTGGAAGTCCTCGTCATACCTTACGTACATCCCAGACCCATGTCATGAAATGTCTGTTGCTTTTCGTAATTTGTTGGCATAATACGTTGTTTCATTAAAGCACTAACTACACTAACGTTTGTACTTTTTGGCCACTTTAGGCTACTTTTACGACAGCAGTTATGGCATAATTCTACTGCTTATTGTGGTAAGGGGGTCGTGGTAGGGCATGCGTTCTGATAGCCTATCCGAAAACAAGTATTAAGGCTAAAGTATTGCCGTATTTGTGTGAGGGGAGGCTCCCTCTCACGGCATATAAGGCTCACCCCCATAGCCCACGTCGCGCGGCTCGTTGC
Organism: Bufo bufo; assembly: GCF_905171765.1. Lineage (NCBI taxonomy): Eukaryota > Metazoa > Chordata > Amphibia > Anura > Bufonidae > Bufo > Bufo bufo. Next base: position 35,271 of record NW_024400133.1, read on the forward strand.
TTTTCACCCGCCCACCCATTCCCCCTTTTTCAATTATCAGACTACTAAGGTGGCCCACTTTAGGCTACTTTTACGACAGCAGTTATGGCATAATTCTACTTCTTATTGTGGTAAGGGGGTCGTGGTAGGGCATGCGTTCTGATAGCCTATCCGAACACAAATATATAAAAAAAAAAAGTCCTCCACGTAGGATGGAAACTGCTCAAACGGAAGCCAAATGTGCACAGCGGATACACAGGATCCGTTTTATTCCAGGATATGCTCAGCTGTTTATGCCCCTACCACAGAAGTGAGTGGAGAGTTGCATACAGACACGGCCACCTCTCTGTGGAGTCTCCACCTGTGGCCACCTCAGACGGGTCAAGTTCAGGGGACACACGCTCTCGAGGTGCGGCTTCCAGAGATGGCAACCACATCTGTCTGGAAGGAACATTCATTTAAAGGGTCACTGAGGTCTCACAAACCTTTTGATATCTCTCGGCGACATAGTGGGGAGACCCTCGCCGATCGCTAGAACGGGGAGAGAAAAGTGTTGTCTCCTGGCTGCAGGGGAGGGATGCGAGTCAGGCCCATAGACTTTCAGTGAGTCCTTCTTGCTTCATCTTCAGCAGTGAGGAGAGCGAGCGCTATGTGAACACTTCTCTCTCCTCCTTCTAGCCATCGGTGGGGGGCTCAGCACTCAGACACCCACCTCTATCATGCATCAAATGTTTTAGGGAAGCTCAGTGACCCTTTAACATGGAGAGTGACCATGCAAGTGTGGCCCCTGCTGCACTGAGGGTGCGGGATCTGGCGAGCAGGGCCACATTAAGTGCTCAGCAGCAGATTTTTGCAGGTCGTCTGCGGACCCATTTACTAAGGCCTCCTGCACACGACCGTTGTTGTGTTCCGTTAAATGGGGTTCCGTTGTTCCGTGATCCGTTTCTGTGTGTCTTCCTTTATTTTTGAAGGATAACCAGACATGAAAGAAAGTAAAAAAAGTTTGCCTTGCAAATGATAGGCGGATGACAATCTTGTGTGCCTCCGCATTTTTTCACGGTCCCATTGACTTGAATGGGTCCGCGAACCGTTTTCTGTGGAAAAAATAGGACAGAATACCTTTTGACGGACAGGAACCACGGACGCGGATGACAAATGGTGCATTAACCGAGTTTTCAACGGACCCATTGAAAGTCAATGGGTCCGCAGAAAATCACGAAAAACGGAACAACGGAGACGGAATAAAACAACGGTCGTGTGCATGAGGCCTTAAGGGGCCGCAAAAGGTGCAGACAGCACACCGTGTGCTGTCCGCATCCGTATGTCCTTTCTGCGGCCCAGCAAGAAAATAGAACTTGTCCTATTCTTGTCCGTTTTACGGATAAGGAAAGAACAGTTCTATAGAGGGCAGGACGTAACGCACGCGGGTGGAATCCGTGTTTTGCATGAGGGTCTGTAATGGCCGGATCGTGTGGCAGCACGGGCTTTTCAGCCGCTTTCAACCTTTATATTGCAAGGCCTGAGAGCCGCGGGTAAAAGTGATGACTAGGAAATGGCTCCCACCTCTAGGGCTCTTATCTCCAGAACGGGCCCCGAAGTGCAATAGGGGCCAGAAGGTCGTCCCCCAGATTTCCTATGGATGAGCAGATCACAGGAAAGGAGGGGCACAATTCTGTAAAAGAAGATCCTAATTCACTCTGCTACATCAGTAACCATAGCACCAGGATATAGCATCCTCACCTCCTACTGACCCCACAATACATCACTGGACACAGGCAGCACTTACACTGACAGCACTACAACTCTCATCATGGCCTTCCTGACGAGCGTACAAAGGGAATACATATATAAACACAGCTGTAAATGCCAGGGGCAGGCAGGGGAGGGAGAAGCGTGTCCTGCGGCAGGGGAGGGAGAGGCGTGTCCTGCGGCAGGGGAGGGAGAAACGTGTCCTGCGGCAGTGGAGGGAGAGGCGTGACCTGCGGCAGGGGAGGGAGAGGCGTGACCTGCGGCAGGGGAGGGAGAGGCGTGTCCTGCGGCAGGGGAGGGAGAGGCGTGTCCTGCGGCAGGGGAGGGAGAGGCGTGTCCTGCGGCAGGGGAGGGAGAGGCGTGTCCTGCGGCAGGGGAGGGAGAGGCGTGTCCTGCGGCAGGGGAGGGAGAGGCGTGTCCTGCGGCAGGGGAGGGAGAGGCGTGACCTGCGGCAGGGGAGGGAGAGGCGTGTCCTGCGGCAGGGGAGGGAGAGGCGTGTCCTGCGGCAGGGGAGGGAGAGGCGTGTCCTGCGGCAGGGGAGGGATCACACCGTAACCCCCTCACAGAATGGTCAGCCCCCTCCCCAGGCCTCACACGTCCCTCTCAGGCAGACCCCCTCCCCTGTCAGTGCGCAGAGCAGCCCCCCCCCCCCCCCAGGGCTCCCATGTCCCTCTCAGGCAGACCCTCTCCCCTGTCAGTGCACAGAGCAGCCCCCTCCACAGGCCTCCCATGTCCCTCTCAGGCAGACCCTCTCCCCTGTCAGTGCACAGAGCAGCCCCCTCCCCAGGCCTCCCATGTCCCTCTCAGGCAGACCCTCTCAGTGCACAGAGCAGCCCCCTCCCCAGGCCTCCCATGTCCCTCTCAGGCAGACCCTCTCCACTGTCAGTGCGCAGAGCAGCCCCCTCCCCAGGCCTCCCATGTCCCTCTCGGGCAGACCCTCTCCCCTGTCAGTGCACAGAGCAGCCCCCTCCCCAGGCCTCCCATGTCCCTCTCAGGCAGACCCTCTCCCCTGTCAGTGCGCAGAGCAGCCCCCTCCCCAGGCCTCCCATGTCCCTCTCAGGCAGACCCTCTCCCCTCTCAGTGCGCAGAGCAGCCCCCTCCACAGGCCTCCCATGTCCCTCTCAGGCAGACCCTCTCCCCTGTCAGTGCACAGAGCAGCCCCCTCCCCAGGCCTCCCATGTCCCTCTCAGGCAGACCCTCTCCCCTGTCAGTGCACAGAGCAGCCCCCTCCCCAGGCCTCCCATATCCCTCTCAGGCAGACCCTCTCCCCTGTCAGTGCACAGAGCAGCCCCCTCCCCAGGCCTCCCATGTCCCTCTCAGGCAGACCCTCTCCCCTGTCAGTGCACAGAGCAGCCCCCTCCCCAGGCCTCCCACGTCCCTCTCAGGCAGACCCTCTCCCCTGTCAGTGCACAGAGCAGCCCCCTCCCCAGGCCTCCCATGTCCCTCTCAGTCAGACCCTCTCCCCTGTCAGTGCGCAGAGCAGCCCCCTCCCCAGGCCTCCCATGTCCCTCTCGGGCAGACCCTCTCCCCTGTCAGTGCACAGAGCAGCCCCCTCCCCAGGCCTCACATGTCCCTCTCGGGCAGACCCTCTCCCCTGTCAGTGCGCAGAGCAGCCCCCTCCCCAGGCCTCCCATGTCCCTCTCAGGCAGACCCTCCCCCCTGTCAGTGCGCAGAGCAGCCCCCATCCCCAGGCCTCCCATGTCCCTCTCGGGCAGACCCTCTCCCCTGTCAGTGCACAGAGCAGCCCCCTCCCCAGGCCTCCCATGTCCCTCTCAGGCAGACCCTCTCCCCTGTCAGTGCACAGAGCAGCCCCCTCCCCAGGCCTCCCATGTCCCTCTCAGGCAGACCCTCTCCTCTGTCAGTGCACAGAGCAGCCCCCTCCCCAGGCCTCCCATGTCCCTCTCAGGCAGACCCTCTCCCCTGTCAGTGCGCAGAGCAGCCCCCTCCCCAGGCTTCCCATGTCCCTCTCAGGCAGACCCTCTCCCCTGTCAGTGCACAGAGCAGCCCCCTCCCCAGGCCTCCCATGTCCCTCTCAGGCAGACCCTCTCCCCTGTCAGTGCACAGAGCAGCCCCCTCCCCAGGCCTCCCATGTCCCTCTCAGGCAGACCCTCTCCTCTGTCAGTGCGCAGAGCAGCCCCCTCCCCAGGCCTCCCATGTCCCTCTCAGGCAGACCCCCTCCCCTGTCAGTGCGCAGAGCATCCACCTCCCCCGGGTTCCCATGTCCCTCTCAGGCAGACCCTCTCCCCTGTCAGTGCGCAGAGCAGCCCCCTCCACAGGCCTCCCATGTCCCTCTCAGGCAGACCCTCTCCCCTGTCAGTGCACAGAGCAGCCCCCTCCCCAGGCCTCCCATGTCCCTCTCAGGCAGACCCTCTCCCCTGTCAGTGCACAGAGCAGCCCCCTCCCCAGGCCTCCCATGTCCCTCTCAGGCAGACCCTCTCCCCTGTCAGTGCACAGAGCAGCCCCCTCCCCAGGCCTCCCATGTCCCTCTCAGGCAGACCCTCTCCCCTGTCAGTGCACAGAGCAGCCCCCTCCCCAGGCCTCCCATGTCCCTCTCAGGCAGACCCTCTCCCCTGTCAGTGCACAGAGCAGCCCCCTCCCCAGGCCTCCCATGTCCCTCTCAGGCAGACCCTCTCCTCTGTCAGTGCACAGAGCAGCCCCCTCCCCAGGCCTCCCATGTCCCTCTCAGGCAGACCCCCTCCCCTGTCAGTGCGCAGAGCAGCCCCCCCCCCCCCCCAGGGCTCCCATGTCCCTCTCAGGCAGACCCTCTCCCCTGTCAGTGCGCAGAGCAGCCCCCTCCACAGGCCTCCCATGTCCCTCTCAGGCAGACCCTCTCCCCTGTCAGTGCACAGAGCAGCCCCCTCCCCAGGCCTCCCATGTCCCTCTCAGGCAGACCCTCTCCCCTGTCAGTGCACAGAGCAGCCCCCTCCCCAGGCCTCCCATGTCCCTCTCAGGCAGACCCTCTCCCCTGTCAGTGCACAGAGCAGCCCCCTCCCCAGGCCTCCCATGTCCCTCTCAGGCAGACCCTCTCCCCTGTCAGTGCACAGAGCAGCCCCCTCCCCAGGCCTCCCATGTCCCTCTCAGGCAGACCCTCTCCCCTGTCAGTGCACAGAGCAGCCCCCTCCCCAGGCCTCCCATGTCCCTCTCAGTCAGACCCTCTCCCCTGTCAGTGCGCAGAGCAGCCCCCTCCCCAGGCCTCCCATGTCCCTCTCGGGCAGACCCTCTCCCATGTCAGTGCACAGAGCAGCCCCCTCCCCAGGCCTCACATGTCCCTCTCGGGCAGACCCTCTCCCCTGTCAGTGCGCAGAGCAGCCCCCTCCCCAGGCCTCCCATGTCCCTCTCCCCTCTCAGTGCGAAGAGCAGCCCCCTCCCCAGGCCTCCCATGTCCCTCTCCCCTCTCAGTGCGAAGAGCAGCCTCCTCCCCAGGCCTCCCATGTCCCTCTCAGGCAGACCCTCCCCCCTGTCAGTGCGCAGAGCAGCCCCCATCCCCAGGCCTCCCATGTCCCTCTCGGGCAGACCCTCTCCCCTGTCAGTGCACAGAGCAGCCCCCTCCCCAGGCCTCCCATGTCCCTCTCAGGCAGACCCTCTCCCCTGTCAGTGCACAGAGCAGCCCCCTCCCCAGGCCTCCCATGTCCCTCTCAGGCAGACCCTCTCCTCTGTCAGTGCACAGAGCAGCCCCCTCCCCAGGCCTCCCATGTCCCTCTCAGGCAGAACCTCTCCCCTGTCAGTGCGCAGAGCAGCCCCCTCCCCAGGCTTCCCATGTCCCTCTCAGGCAGACCCTCTCCCCTGTCAGTGCACAGAGCAGCCCCCTCCCCAGGCCTCCCATGTCCCTCTCAGGCAGACCCTCTCCCCTGTCAGTGCACAGAGCAGCCCCCTCCCCAGGCCTCCCATGTCCCTCTCAGGCAGACCCTCTCCTCTGTCAGTGCGCAGAGCAGCCCCCTCCCCAGGCCTCCCATGTCCCTCTCAGGCAGACCCCCTCCCCTGTCAGTGCGCAGAGCAGCCCCCCCCCCCCCCAGGGCTCCCATGTCCCTCTCAGGCAGACCCTCTCCCCTGTCAGTGCGCAGAGCAGCCCCCTCCACAGGCCTCCCATGTCCCTCTCAGGCAGACCCTCTCCCCTGTCAGTGCACAGAGCAGCCCCCTCCCCAGGCCTCCCATGTCCCTCTCAGGCAGACCCTCTCCCCTGTCAGTGCACAGAGCAGCCCCCTCCCCAGGCCTCCCATGTCCCTCTCAGGCAGACCCTCTCCCCTGTCAGTGCACAGAGCAGCCCCCTCCCCAGGCCTCCCATGTCCCTCTCAGGCAGACCCTCTCCCCTGTCAGTGCGCAGAGCAGCCCCCTCCCCAGGCCTCCCATGTCCCTCTCAGGCAGACCCTCTCTCCTGTCAGTGCACAGAGCAGCCCCCTCCCCCTCCCATGTCCCTCTCAGGCAGACCCTCTCCCCTGTCAGTGCACAGAGCAGCCCCCTCCCCAGGCCTCCCATGTCCCTCTCAGTCAGACCCTCTCCCCTGTCAGTGCGCAGAGCAGCCCCCTCCCCAGGCCTCCCATGTCCCTCTCGGGCAGACCCTCTCCCCTGTCAGTGCACAGAGCAGCCCCCTCCCCAGGCCTCACATGTCCCTCTCGGGCAGACCCTCTCCCCTGTCAGTGCGCAGAGCAGCCCCCTCCCCAGGCCTCCCATGTCCCTCTCCCCTCTCAGTGCGAAGAGCAGCCTCCTCCCCAGGCCTCCCATGTCCCTCTCCCCTCTCAGTGCGAAGAGCAGCCCCCTCCCCAGGCCTCCCATGTCCCTCTCAGGCAGACCCTCACCCCTGTCAGTGCGAAGAGCAGCCCCCTCCCCAGGCCTCCCAAGTCCCTCTCAGGCAGACCCTCTCCCCTGTCAGTGCACAGAGCAGCCCCCCCCCCCAGGTCTCCCATGTCCCTCTCAGGCAGACCCTCTCCTCTGTCAGTGCGCAGAGCAGCCCCCTCCCCAGGCCTCCCATGTCCCTCTCAGGCAGACCCTCTCCCCTGTCAGTGCGCAGAGCAGCCCCCTCCCCAGGCCTCCCATGTCCCTCTCAGGCAGACCCTCCCCCCTGTCAGTGCGCAGAGCAGCCCCCATCCCCAGGCCTCCCATGTCCCTCTCAGGCAGACCCTCTCCTCTGTCAGTGCACAGAGCAGCCCCCTCCCCAGGCCTCCCATGTCCCTCTCAGGCAGACCCTCTCCTCTGTCAGTGCACAGAGCAGCCCCCTCCCCAGGCCTCCCATGTCCCTCTCAGGCAGACCCTCTCCCCTGTCAGTGCGCAGAGCAGCCCCCATCCCTAGGCCTCCCATGTCCCTCTCAGGCAGACCCTCTCCTCTGTCAGTGCGCAGAGCAGCCCCCTCCCCAGGCCTCCCATGTCCCTCTCAGGCAGACCCTCTCCCCTGTCAGTGCGCAGAGCAGCCCCCATCCCCAGGCCTCCCATGTCCCTCTCAGGCAGACCCTCTCCTCTGTCAGTGCACAGAGCAGCCCCCTCCCCAGGCCTCCCATGTCCCTCTCAGGCAGACCCTCTCCCCTGTCAGTGCACAGAGCAGCCCCCCCCCCAGGCCTCCCATGTCCCTCTCAGGCAGACCCTCTCCTCTGTCAGTGCGCAGAGCAGCCCCCTCCCCAGGCCTCCCATGTCCCTCTCAGGCAGACCCTCTCCTCTGTCAGTGCGCAGAGCAGCCCCCTCCCCAGGCCTCCCATGTCCCTCTCAGGCAGACCCTCTCCCCTGTCAGTGCACAGAGCAGCCCCCTCCCCAGGCCTCCCATGTCCCTCTCAGTCAGACCCTCTCCCCTGTCAGTGCGCAGAGCAGCCCCCTCCCCAGGCCTCCCATGTCCCTCTCGGGCAGACCCTCTCCCCTGTCAGTGCGCAGAGCAGCCCCCTCCCCAGGCCTCCCATGTCCCTCTCAGGCAGACCCTCTCCCCTGTCAGTGCACAGAGCAGCCCCCTCCCCAGGCCTCCCATGTCCCTCTCAGGCAGACCCTCTCCCCTGTCAGTGCGCAGAGCAGCCCCCTCCCCAGGCCTCCCATGTCCCTCTCAGGCAGACCCTCTCCCCTGTCAGTGCGCAGAGCAGCCCCCTCCCCAGGCCTCCCATGTCCCTCTCAGGCAGACCCTCTCCCCTGTCAGTGCACAGAGCAGCCCCCTCCCCAGGCCTCCCATGTCCCTCTCAGGCAGACCCTCTCCCCTGTCAGTGCACAGAGCAGCCCCCTCCCCAGGCCTCCCATGTCCCTCTCAGGCAGACCCTCTCCCCTGTCAGTGCACAGAGCAGCCCCCTCCCCAGGCCTCCCATGTCCCTCTCAGGCAGACCCTCTCCCCTGTCAGTGCGCAGAGCAGCCCCCTCCCCAGGCCTCCCATGTCCCTCTCAGGCAGACCCTCTCCTCTGTCAGTGCACAGAGCAGCCCCCTCCCCAGGCCTCCCATGTCCCTCTCAGGCAGACCCTCTCCTCTGTCAGTGCACAGAGCAGCCCCCTCCCAAGGCCTCCCATGTCCCTCTCAGGCAGACCCTCTCCTCTGTCAGTGCACAGAGCAGCCCCCTCCCCAGGCCTCCCATGTCCCTCTCAGGCAGACCCTCTCCCCTGTCAGTGCACAGAGCAGCCCCCTCCCCAGGCCTCCCATGTCCCTCTCAGGCAGACCCTCTCCCCTGTTAGTGCACAGAGCAGCCCCCTCCCCAGGCCTCCCATGTCCCTCTCAGGCAGACCCTCTCCTCTGTCAGTGCACAGAGCAGCCCCCTCCCCAGGCCTCCCATGTCCCTCTCAGGCAGACCCTCTCCCCTGTCAGTGCGCAGAGCAGCCCCCTCCCCAGGCCTCCCATGTCCCTCTCAGGCAGACCCTCTCCCCTGTCAGTGCACAGAGCAGCCCCCTCCCCAGGCCTCCCATGTCCCTCTCAGGCAGACCCTCTCCCCTGTCAGTGCACAGAGCAGCCCCCTCCCCAGGCCTCCCATGTCCCTCTCAGGCAGACCCTCTCCCCTCTCAGTGCACAGAGCAGCCCCCTCCCCAGGCCTCCCATGTCCCTCTCAGGCAGACCCTCTCCCCTGTCAGTGCACAGAGCAGCCCCCTCCCCAGGCCTCCCATGTCCCTCTCAGGCAGACCCTCTCCCCTGTCAGTGCGCAGAGCAGCCCCCTCCCCAGGCCTCCCATGTCCCTCTCAGGCAGACCCTCTCCCCTGTCAGTGCGCAGAGCATCCCCCTCCCCAGGCCTCCCATGTCCCTCTCAGGCAGACCCTCTCCCCTGTCAGTGCACAGAGCAGCCCCCTCCCCAGGCCTCCCATGTCCCTCTCAGGCAGACCCTCTCCCCTGTCAGTGCACAGAGCAGCCCCCTCCCCAGGCCTCCCATGTCCCTCTCAGGCAGACCCTCTCCCCTGTCAGTGCACAGAGCAGCCCCCTCCCCAGGCCTCCCATGTCCCTCTCAGGCAGACCCTCTCCCCTGTCAGTGCGCAGAGCAGCCCCCTCCCCAGGCCTCCCATGTCCCTCTCAGGCAGACCCTCTCCTCTGTCAGTGCACAGAGCAGCCCCCTCCCCAGGCCTCCCATGTCCCTCTCAGGCAGACCCTCTCCTCTGTCAGTGCACAGAGCAGCCCCCTCCCCAGGCCTCCCATGTCCCTCTCAGGCAGACCCTCTCCCCTGTCAGTGCGCAGAGCAGCCCCCTCCCCAGGCCTCCCATGTCCCTCTCAGGCAGACCCTCTCCTCTGTCAGTGCGTAGAGCAGCCCCCTCCCCAGGCCTCCCATGTCCCTCTCAGGCAGACCCTCTCCCCTGTCAGTGCACAGAGCAGCCCCCTCCCCAGGCCTCCCATGTCCCTCTCAGGCAGACCCTCTCTCCTGTCAGTGCACAGAGCAGCCCCCTCCCCAGGCCTCCCATGTCCCTCTCAGGCAGACCCTCTCCCCTGTCAGTGCACAGAGCAGCCCCCTCCCCAGGCCTCCCATGTCCCTCTCAGGCAGACCCTCTCCCCTGTCAGTGCGCAGAGCAGCCCCCTCCCCAGGCCTCCCATGTCCCTCTCAGGCAGACCCTCTCCCCTGTCAGTGCACAGAGCAGCCCCCTCCCCAGGCCTCCCATGTCCCTCTCAGGCAGACCCTCTCCCCTGTCAGTGCACAGAGCAGCCCCCTCCCCAGGCCTCCCATGTCCCTCTCAGGCAGACCCTCTCCCCTGTCAGTGCACAGAGCAGCCCCCTCCCCAGGCCTCCCATGTCCCTCTCAGTCAGACCCTCTCCCCTGTCAGTGCGCAGAGCAGCCCCCTCCCCAGGCCTCCCATGTCCCTCTCAGTCAGACCCTCTCCCCTGTCAGTGCGCAGAGCAGCCCCCTCCCCAGGCCTCCCATGTCCCTCTCGGGCAGACCCTCTCCCCTGTCAGTGCACAGAGCAGCCCCCTCCCCAGGCCTCACATGTCCCTCTCGGGCAGACCCTCTCCCCTGTCAGTGCGCAGAGCAGCCCCCTCCCCAGGCCTCCCATGTCCCTCTCAGGCAGACCCTCTCCCCTGTCAGTGCACAGAGCAGCCCCCTCCCCAGGCCTCCCATGTCCCTCTCAGGCAGACCCTCTCCCCTGTCAGTGCGCAGAGCAGCCCCCTCCCCAGGCCTCCCATGTCCCTCTCAGGCAGACCCTCTCCTCTGTCAGTGCGCAGAGCAGCCCCCTCCCCAGGCCTCCCATGTCCCTCTCAGGCAGACCCTCTCCTCTGTCAGTGCGCAGAGCAGCCCCCTCCCCAGGCCTCCCATGTCCCTCTCAGGCAGACCCTCTCCCCTGTCAGTGCACAGAGCAGCCCCCTCCCCAGGCCTCCCATGTCCCTCTCCCCTGTCAGTGCGCAGAGCAGCCCCCTCCCCAGTCCTCCCATGTCCCTCTCAGGCAGACCCTCTCCCCTGTCAGTGCGCAGAGCGGCCCCCTCCCCAGGCCTCACATGTCCCTCTCAGGCAAACCCTCTCCCCTTTCAGTGCACAGAGCAGCCCCCTCCCCAGGCCTCCCATGTCCCTCTCAGGCAGACCCTCTCCCCTGTCAGTGCGCAGAGCGGCCCCCTCCCCAGGCCTCACATGTCCCTCTCAGGCAGACCCTCTCCCCTTTCAGTGCACAGAGCAGCCCCCTCCCCAGGCCTCCCATGTCCCTCTCAGGCAGACCCTCTCCCCTGTCAGTGCACAGAGCGGCCCCCTCCCCAGGCCTCCCATGTCCCTCTCAGGCAGACCCTCTCCCCTGTCAGTGCACAGAGCGGCCCCCTCCCCAGGCCTCCCATGTCCCTCTCAGGCAGACCCTCTCTCCTGTCAGTGCACAGAGCAGCCCCCTCCCCAGGCCTCACATGTCCCTCTCAGGCAGACCCTCTCCCCTGTCAGTGCACAGAGCAGCCCCCTCCCCAGGCCTCCCATGTCCCTCTCAGGCAGACCCTCTCCCCTGTCAGTGCACAGAGCAGCCCCCTCCCCAGGCCTCCCATGTCCCTCTCAGGCAGACCCTCTCCCCTGTCAGTGCACAGAGCAGCCCCCTCCCCAGGCCTCCCATGTCCCTCTCAGGCAGACCCTCTCCCCTGTCAGTGCACAGAGCAACCCCCTCCCCAGGCCTCCCATGTCCCTCTCAGGCAGACCCTCTCCCCTGTCAGTGCACAGAGCAGCCCCCTCCCCAGGCCTCCCATGTCCCTCTCAGGCAGACCCTCTCCCCTGTCAGTGCACAGAGCAGCCCCCTCCCCAGGCCTCCCATGTCCCTCTCAGGCAGATCCTTTCCCCTGTCAGTGCACAGAGCAGCCCCCTCCCCAGGCCTCCCATGTCCCTCTCAGGCAGACCCTCTCCCCTGTCAGTGCACAGAGCAGCCCCCTCCCCAGGCCTCCCATGTCCCTCTCAGGCAGACCCTCTCCCCTGTCAGTGCACAGAGCAGCCCCCTCCCCAGGCCTCCCATGTCCCTCTCAGGCAGACCCTCTCCCCTGTCAGTGCACAGAGCAGCCCCCCCCCCAGGCCTCCCATGTCCCTCTCAGGCAGACCCTCTCCCCTGTCAGTGCACAGAGCAGCCCCCTCCCCAGGCCTCCCATGTCCCTCTCAGGCAGACCCTCTCCCCTGTCAGTGCGCAGAGCAGCCCCCTCCCCAGGCCTCCCATGTCCCTCTCAGGCAGACCCTCTCCCCTGTCAGTGCGCAGAGCAGCCCCCTCCCCAGGCCTCCCATGTCCCTCTCAGGCAGACCCTCTCCCCTGTCAGTGCACAGAGCAGCCCCCTCCCAGGCCTCCCATGTCCCTCTCAGGCAGACCCTCTCCTCTGTCAGTGCGCAGAGCAGCCCCCTCCCCAGGCCTCCCATGTCCCTCTCAGGCAGACCCTCTCCCCTGTCAGTGCACAGAGCAGCCCCCTCCCCAGGCCTCCCATGTCCTCTCAGGCAGACCCTCTCCCCTGTCAGTGCACAGAGCAGCCCCCTCCCCAGGCCTCCCATGTCCCTCTCAGGCAGACCCTCTCCCTGTCAGTGCGCAGAGCAGCCCCCTCCCCAGGCCTCCCATGTCCCTCTCAGGCAGACCCTCTCCCCTGTCAGTGCACAGAGCAGCCCCCTCCCCAGGCCTCCCATGTCCCTCTCAGGCAGACCCTCTCCCCTGTCAGTGCGCAGAGCAGCCCCCTCCCCAGGCCCTCCCATGTCCCTCTCAGGCAGACCCTCTCCCTGTCAGTGCACAGAGCAGCCCCCTCCCCAGGCCTCCCATGTCCCTCTCAGGCAGACCCTCTCCCCTGTCAGTGCACAGAGCAGCCCCCTCCCCAGGCCTCCCATGTCCCTCTCAGGCAGACCCTCTCCCCTGTCAGTGCGCAGAGCAGCCCCCTCCCCAGGCCTCCCATGTCCCTCTCAGGCAGACCCTCTCCCCTGTCAGTGCGCAGAGCAGCCCCCTCCCCAGGCCTCCCATGTCCCTCTCAGGCAGACCCTCTCCCCTGTCAGTGCGCAGAGCAGCCCCCTCCCCAGGCCTCCCATGTCCCTCTCAGGCAGACCCTCTCCCCTGTCAGTGCACAGAGCAGCCCCCTCCCCAGGCCTCCCATGTCCCTCTCAGGCAGACCCTCTCCCCTGTCAGTGCACAGAGCAGCCCCCTCCCCAGGCCTCCCATGTCCCTCTCAGGCAGACCCTCTCCCCTGTCAGTGCACAGAGCAGCCCCCTCCCCAGGCCTCCCATGTCCCTCTCAGGCAGACCCTCTCCCCTGTCAGTGCACAGAGCAGCCCCCTCCCCAGCCCTCCCATGTCCCTCTCAGGCAGACCCTCTCCCCTGTCAGTGCGCAGAGCAGCCCCCTCCCCAGGCCTCCCCTGTCCCTCTCAGGCAGACCCTCTCCCCTGTCAGTGCACAGAGCAGCCCCCTCCCCAGGCCTCCCATGTCCCTCTCAGGCAGACCCTCTCCCCTGTCAGTGCACAGAGCAGCCCCCTCCCCAGGCCTCCCATGTCCCTC
>NW_024400134.1:0-48150 GCF_905171765.1 Bufo bufo
TGTACTGTATTTTACTTACACTGAACAGATCTATGCTTTTAGCACAGATCTGTTCAGCACCATGGACAGCAGGACGCCTGAGAGGCGTCCTGTTGCCATGGGAACCTTCCCCGTCTGCTCAGAACTGCGCAGACGGGGAAGGGTAAGCACAGGGCTGAGGGGGGCTCTCTGGGGGCTCTCTCCCTCTCCCATCGGGGGGCTGCAAAGGCACAGCAGCCCCCCGATGGGAGAGGGAGGGAGCTCCCTGCGCTGTTAACCTTTTCCATACAGCGGTCCGTACGTATACCAATGTGCTGGCACCCTGGTATACCCACTAGAAACCAACGATTATACAAGGGGAGGCGGGCGGGGGATCGCGATCCCGCCTGCCGCACCGCCCGCCTCCCGCACCGCCCGCACTGCCCGCAACCCTCCCCCTGCACCTCCCACCGGGCTAAAATCACTCGGGGGGTGCAGGGGGAGGGATACAGATCTATTTTAGGAATACTAAAGTTTCTGATCCCCGCGGTCAGGGACCGCAGGGATCAGAAACTGCAGAAATCGCAGCAAACCGCAGGTCTGAATTGACCTGCGGTTTGCCGCGATCGCCGACATGGGGGGGTCACGGGACCCCCCCGCGCATTTAGCCTAGGTGCCTGCTCGATGATTTGAGCAGGCACCGGGTTCCGATCACTGCCGGCCGGGCGGCAGTGATCGGAACAACACATGACGTACCGGTACGTCATGTGTCCTTAAGTACCAGGACATCATGACGTACCGGTACGTCATGTGTCCTTAAGAGGTTAAGACTGATCAGTCTTACTAATGCCATCAGTTGGCATACGTTTTGCCGAATCCGGCAGGCAGTTCCGGCGACGGAACTGCTTGCCGGATCACTCTGCCGCAAGTGTAAAAGTAGCCTAAATAAATAAGTTTACTTTACTGTGTGTTATTTTTTTATTTCATGATCCTTAACTGTGACCACTCCAGCTGTGGGAAAAGTAAAACTCCCATTAAAAAAATAGAGTTCAATAAATAAAAAATAGTTTTCTAGGAGTTTTATTTTCCCCACGCCTATAGTGCCAAAGGTAGCAGAATATTTGATGTAGCACGATCAATAACGGGCTTTCTTAAAGCTCCTTATTGATCATATTCTGGCTGATTGGCACATGGACAAGTCAAATCTTGTTCATCAGCCAATCTGGTGCAAATCCACATGAACCCTTGTGGGAGTCATGGTACATGTGAATCGGCCTCATCAACAATTAAATTTACTAGAGAGCAAAAATTTTATATATTGCTATTTAGCAAAGATGAAGCTGTCACAGAAAGTAGCGTCATTACCACAAGGGACAGGAAAGGAACATAATGCTGTTTAAGTTTTTGTCCGGGTTCAGAGCCGAATACGGACCTGCACCCAGCCAAAGAACTCAGCAGTTCAAACTAGAATGCTCTCCCTCGCCATGGGTAGGATCACGCATAGAAAGGGCTGACAATAACACACTGCTAAATGGAGGATTCCGCCAAACAGTGTGTTGTTTATTTCACAGTCTGTAAAGGCCAGGCTTTAGCAATGTCATAGCAGTTTGACAGGCTATGGCAGAGCTACAGCTGGCCCAATAGTGCAGGTGATGCCACGTCACTCAAATATGCACAAAGGCCTACGCCTATTTAGTGTTGAAATTAGGTTCAAAATATAGATATGTCCGTGTTCAGCAAGGTAGATTATGAGTTGTCATAAAATACTAAATATCACAACTTTAGCATAACCATTCTTGTTGGTCGATTATAAAAAGTTGAAGACTGGTGTAATAAAAAACACATTTTTATTTAGTATAAGATAAAAAATTAAAAACAATTGCAAAACATTATCCTGCCAACTCACTCTAACCGCATCAGAAACAAAGTACCGTATTTTTCGCTTTATAAGACGCACCTGATGATAAGACGCACCCAGTTTTCAGAGGAGGAAAATGTAGAAAAAAATAATTTGAACTAAAAGGTGGACTAAAACATTTTAATAAAATAACATATAATGTGCAAACATTACCAACAGCCATCAGCAGCATTATGAAGCATTAACAATAACAGAAGAGAGAGATTTTCAGTACGACATGACCTCTAGTCATCTGAAAACCCCAAAAACTCTTCACTGCTGTCCGAACTCAGTGGCTCAATGTCAGTGGTATCACTGTCACTGGTGTCTTCATATAGGACACCATCCTCCGAACCGTCCAGGGCATTACTGATGCCGCATTGTTTGAAGGATTTGACAACCGTTTCTTCCTTTACTGATTGCCATGATGACTTCACCCACTCGCAGACTTGGGTGATAGTGGGCCTCTTCATCCGTCCACTGGGTGTAAGGTCATGATTCCCAGCAGCCATCCACTTATTCCACTCCTCCCGCATGCAAACCTTAAATGGCTTGTTTAATGATACATCAAGAGGCTGCAGCTGGCTGGTAAGCCCCCCAGGAATGACCACTAGATGAGTGTTCACGTCTTTGAACCTCTTTTTTGTGTTTTCGCTGATATGTGCCCTAAACTGGTCAAGCACAAGTAAGGCCAGTTTCTTCAGAAGCCCTCCAGGTCGTTTGGACCACACTTTGTCGACCCATATTCCCATGCCATTCTCGTCCATCCACCCTTTCTCATGAACATGGACAATCACTCCTCTTGGAATCACCTCTTTTGGCATGTTCTTCCTTTTGAAAATGATCATTGGTGGCAGTTTGGTCCCATCTGCGCAGCAGGACAATACAACCGTGTAATGGTTTTTTTCGTGCCCTGAGGTCTTCACTGTTACGGTTTTAGTGCCTCTCATATCAACAGTCCTGTTCGATGGAACATCGAAGGTTAATGGGACTTCATCCATATTCCCAATGTGGCTTATTTGATAGCCATTTTTCTTTCTTGAATCCAGCACAAATTTGTGAAAAGAAAGAATCTTTGACTCGTATTCCTTTGGCATTTTTTGTGCTATTCTAGTTTTGGTGCGCATAGCAAGGCCACACCTCCTCATAAATCTGTAGCACCATGATGGGGATCCAGTAAACTCATCAATGCCATTTTCTGCAGCTAGACGCTTGGCTTCATATATGATCATTTTGGTAGATACGCAGAAGCCATTGTTCCTATGACGCGTGATCCACTCTTTCATTTCCACGTCAATCTGTGGCCATTTTGCAGTACGCCCACGAAAAGTGCGTTTGCTTTTATCTGCTTTCTGCAGCTGATCCTCCTGTTTCCTCCACTCCCGTATCATTTTTTCTGTTGGAGGCGGCCCAAAATGTCTCTCAGCTGCCCTGTTTCCATGTTCTTTGGCGTATTTTATCACCTCCAGTTTAAAAGGGATCTTATATGAAAGCCTTTTCTGCTTTGACATCTTTCTACAGTATGGATGCAGCAGGAGACTACAGTACGGTAGTATTCTACAACAAAATACAGTAATAAAAGCATGTCAGTGTCATGGAGATACTAGCTAAGAATATCAGTGGATGACACTGTTATGGGGGATCTGGGGAGGACACTGTTATATGGCATCTGGGGGATCTCTGGACGTCACACGGTTATGGGGGACCTGTGGATGTCACACGCTTATGGGGGACCAGTGGATGTCACACTGTTATGGGGGATCTGTGGACGTCACACAGTTATTGGGGACCGGTGGATGTCACACTGTTATGGGGGATCTCTGGACGTCACACGGTTATGGGGGATCTCTGGACGTCACACGGTTATGGGGGATCTGTGGATGTCACACGCTTATGGGGGACCTGTGGATGTCACGCTTATGGGGGACCAGTGGATGTCACACTGTTATGGGGGATCTATGGATGCCACTGTTATGTGATTATAACCCCCATCATAAAGAATACACTGATGAGGGGAGTGATAGTCACATTAAATATGAACACTGTCCAGGGACTGTATTACAATAGCTTACGGTAACTGATATGGCTACCATATACCGTAACCCACCTCATCCATAGGAATCCACCAGTGAACTGCAGTATATGGGTGGATTCCTATGGATGAGGGGGTTATAGTCATTTTTAATATACCGTAGACAGATGCCAATTACAGAACAGTACCTGGACACTGTTTATATTATGGTAAATATGACTATAACCCCTCATCCATAGGAATCCACCCATATTTTGCAGTACATGGGTGGCTTTCTTTGGATGAGGGGTTATAGTCATATTTAATATAGACACATGACTATTGCAGAACAGTGTTTATTTTAAATATGACTATAACCCCCCACATCCATAGGAATTCACCCATATACTGCAGTATATGGGTGGATTTCTATGGATGATGGGGGTTATAGTCATATTTGGCACTTTAATTAGGGTACCATAAATTGCCTTAAGATGTCCTCACCTTGGGACTTAGGATGCAATCTATGGTACCCAGAGGGGGGGTGGGGGGGTGTCATGTGACACTGAACAATGTGCCGGTAGCTGATTGGTGGAGGAAGGGGGAGCAGGATTCACCACCAATCAGCACCGGACAAGTAGAGTTGGGGTGAGTAGAAACTGCCCAGGGGGATAGGAGAAACTGCCTGCCTGGGGGGAAGGGGGGTCTGGATCCCGATTGGATACAGCAGGCTGGCGGGAAAGGGGGGGGGGCTTGAGGGGCGGCACTTTACCACACAGGCTGGCGGCACTATATGGCATACAGACATGCCGCCAGCCTGCAGACAATTACGGTGCCGGTCCGGACGCTCCAGGACTAGCTTACGGTACATGGAGGAGATCGGGCGCAGCACTTTGTCATCAGTGAAACCGCCAGCCCGCTGCTGTTGGATGTGGGATGAAACCTCCCACAATGCACGACAAGTATCTTTGACTACTCCGGAGATCGTAGAAATTCCCATGTGATATTGGTAATATAACGATGACAGACTCTTTCCAGTAGCAAGAAACCTTTAAAAAAACCTAGACAATATATACACAGCTATCCAAAAAAGACAAATCTTTTACCTTATTGTCACCATTAGCTGCTCTGCAAGAGAAATGGCCCATCTGTAGCGGGTATCCTGTCTTTCAATGCGTGATAAAATGCGCTGCAGCAGCTGGTCATAACTATCAAGCGCATAGAATTGAAACATTTTTCTGGATTCGCACGAAGCTCCAAATACAGGACTGAAAAAACGCCTCTGGTCATCCGTTTGGAAGTTATAGGGTGTATCCAATACCGGCGTCTTCTTCTTTCCTGGTCTCGTCTTCTTCATCTTGCTTTTAGGACAAGAAACCTCAATCGCAGACGCAAGGGTGCAGGCAACATGGTTCCAAAATACAATGAGCCTGAATGGAGGTTTACCTGCTTATATACTCTGTCAAAGTGGGTGGACTCTTTAAAACACACCTTCTTTAAAAACTGATCCGCTAAACGGAAGCAAACGGAAAGAACGGATCCGCTTTATAGGTGGATCCGTAAAAAAGTCCAACGTTTGCATCCGATTAGCAATTTTAGGGATGGATCCATTTTAAATGGATCTGTGAAACGCGATTGTGAAAGTAGCCTAAGTGAAGGAGGAATGACTGTGGTAGCGATCATTCCTCCCCGAACACTTTACATTGGCTTGTGTAATAGGCTGATGCAAATAAGCACCAATTAACATTTTTTATTTGCGGCCCCTTTAAATAGAGCGATGTGACAATTCAGCCCCCAGACCAAAAAAGGTTGTGCACTCCTGCCCTAGACAACTATGGATGAGAATACTTAAAATAGCATATGATGCCCATCCTTTTGGTGCAGGATTGGAAGACAAGTATATATATATTGGGCTTCAAGAATCAAAATGGAAGAATATGGAGACACCCTTGTAAAAGCAGGGCATAGGATCAGCAGGCTAGAAACTTTTGATACGTCATAATTACATTTCATAGCTTTTGATTGGTAGGGTTGTAGTGCTGAGACCTTCACTGATGGCTAGAATAGAAAGTTCTCACATAGCTATCTCTCCTCGCTGCAGGAGACGGAATGGAGATAGGCCCATAGACCTCTAGTGAGCCCATTGCAACAAAGAGCTCGTTATCTCTATCCAGGGATATTTGATATTAATCCAACAACCATTTATACTGTATAATGATTGACCTATCCTCAGGTGGGCAAGTTACACATCAGTTTATGCTGACAAGAGGCAAAAAACAGGGGTAGTCCCACGAAAAAATATTCTACAGTTTTCACACCAACACCTGGATCTGAATTCTTTTGTAATTGCATGTAATTAAAAACTTAGCATAGCCACTGAGTTATTCAATAAAATATATCCGTATAGCGCTACCTGCGGTTTTTTTGTTTTGTTATTTCTTTGACCTGCTCACTGAGATGGCCGCACATGCTCAGTTTCATTGTTCAGCTGCCTCCTGAGCTGATAGGGACAGCATGGACACGCCCCCTGAGCTGCAGCAGAAAAACTATTTTTTATTTAATGAACTCTATTTTTTTTAAAAATCTAGCAGAGCAATGAATGGGGATATCTCTGGATCCATGTGAGGTATAGGGCTTGGTTCGAAAGAAACGGTCATGTACTATATGATTTCATTTTTTTACATTAGTCATGGGATAACCCTTTTAAAGGTGCATGGTGGTTCACTGGTTAGCACTGGTACCTTGCAGAGCTGGGATTCTACGTTCAAATCTGACCAAGGACAACATCTGGAGTTTGTATGCTTTCCCTTAACCTGGGATGAGTCCTGTACATGAAATAAGTCAGGGATAGGACTCATCTCAGGTTAATTAGCATATGTATCAAATCCTTTTTTTTTTACACAATAAAAGCACACAGAGCTATGGGGACTGGGTATTGCGGATGGGCTAGCGGCCATTTAGCAGCCCATGTCCTCAGCTCTATACACAAAATCCCAGTGACAGGTTCCCTATAAGCTAAAGTCGGAAGTGGGTTCAAGAGGAAGGAGGAGACAAAGGAAAGACTTCTACTTCTCCTCCCTACTGAATTCAATTCCATGGGGAACATTACTATTGTATGCACTGTAGGGCACTCGGAGAGAATTATTACTATTGGTGGGATTTTTGGGAGCACTATAACTATGGGGGGGCTCCCTGGCACAGTATAGGCTTAGCACAATTATTGTTGGGAGACCCTATTAGTGTCAGGGGCACTATTTGCTGGGAGCAGTTATTTTTGAGGGCACGTTGTGGCAATAATTATTGAAGTAGGAATTACCTGGAAAAAATATATATTTTTTTTCAAGGGGGCTATGATTCTACAGTATAGTATTGGGGAACAAAGTTGGTACAGTATTGGAGGGGGCAGGATATGGTGTTCCAAAAGTGGAGGATGATGGAAAAGTATGAACCCAAGAGGTCACCGTGGCAGTCTGGTCCAAATGGAGACAATGAGGAAAGAGGACAGCTACATTAGAGACGTCGCTTGATGTAATAGGTATGTGGTACTGTATTCTCCTGTATGTTTGGTTGCGCAGAATGTAATCTAAAAAGTAATTGTCATCCATGGTGTGTCATGTGACAGGAAGATTGACACTGCATGGTGCGCTATTCCTGTCACCAGGGGGGTACTTGGCATGAAAAAGTTGAACATTGTTCTAAAATACGATTCTTCTACCAAAAATTCTATAAAAACTTACATTGGAAGATGGAGTTTAATACATGGGACCTGCGTTTTTAATTAAACATATTCAAACATTACCAAGTGGTAACAATTATTTCCCTCCGTTTAATTAAACGGCCAGAAAGAACGAGCTGTAATAGCAAATGGGTTGGTTACATAGGAGCAGAATTCAGTAGTCACATAGAACATCTGAAACACAGAGACATATATGTCACTGGTTACGCAAATCTTCAAATCTGCACGCTCTCCCCTTCTTGTCACAACAAGATGGTGGCCCAGCAGGCGCTTTATGTCCATCATCACTGAAGGCCTAGTAAATCAACTTCATCGCGAAATGGCCCCCTTTTCTTTTGTTGCCTTGGAAGGTGCACTCTTTTTCTGGGACAGCTTCTTCCCGGCCTGTGACATCATCAGTGTGTCTCTCTTCTCTATATTACGTAGCTGCTTCTTGCCGGCCCTCTTCAGTTTGGCTGGATTTCGGATCTAATGAAAAACGAACATGCCGGATATGTGGTTAGTAATAAAGTACAGGCATATAGAACCTGGGCTGCAAAAAAAAATAAAAATAAAAAAAATTACCATTCTGGAGAAAATTCTATAAGCGTGTGGGCTGCAGCTCTGGGTAATATGTTCAACATGACAGGTTCCCTTTAAGGGGTCTGTCAGCAGGTTTGAGTCTGCAAAACGGATGATCGCGATAGGAAGGGGCAGTGAACAGCTGGTTAATAATACCTTCAGTGATGCTTTTAGTAGCAGCTGCCCGGTGACAAAGAACTTTCAATACAAAGTGTGCCATTCCTTCCCACTGCAAAAGATTTGGTCCCCCATGCTGAGGAGCTACTCCACAACCGCTCTGCCCTGAGGAGAGGGCTGTGAAGCAGCCATTGTCAAGGACAACTTTGGGCACTTGTGGGGTCAGCACATCTGGATTAAAAGTTCTTGTTCACAGTGCTGTTCCTATTAAAAGCACTGATAACGGTATCTGAGCAGCTGACAGACTACCTTTAACCCCTTGGGCACATGGCTATTTTCTGTTTTTAACTTCCTACCTTTTTATTTTTGCTGAGGCTTTTGTTTTTTAAGGGGCTTTCTGCCATTTTTTTTTTTTTTACTGAATAACCTATCCTCAAGGATAGGTCATCAGTATCTGATTGGTGGGGTTCCGAAACCAGGGACACCTGCTGATCAGCTGTTTGAGAAGGCAGCTGAGCTTACAGTAGCACCGTGGCCTTCTCAAGCTTTGCCTATGCCATGTAATTTTTGGGGAAGGGTGACAAAAAAAAAAACTGCGAATCAGCCATTAAAATTTTTTTTTTTTTTTTTTTTAACATTACGTCATTCACTTTATGAGATAAATATGGGCATTTTGTGGGGCACCAGTGCAAAAAAAAAGTTTTTTTTGTTTATGTGTAATATGGGTAAAGAAGGCAATGTAAAAAGTGATAGTTTTTTTAAGTCCCCTTAGGGATAGAGTTCACACGGGCGAGTATTCCGTGCGGGTGCAATGCGGGAGGTGAACGCATTGCACCCGCACTGAATACCGACCCATTCACTTCTATGGGGCTCTTCACATGAGCAGTGATTTTCACGCTTCACTTGTGCGTTGCGTGAAAATCGCAGCATGCTCTATATTCTGCATTTTTCACGCAACGCATGCCCCATAGAAGTGAATGGGGTTGCGTGAAAATCGCAAGCATCCGCAAGCAAGTGCAGATGCGGTGCGATTTTCACGCACGGTTGCTAGGAGATGATCGGGATGGAGACCATATTATTATTATTTTCCCTTATAACATGGTTATAAGGGAAAATAATAGCATTCTGAATACAGAATGCATAGTAAAATAGCGCTGGAGGGGTTAAAAAATAAAAATAATTTACCTCGCCTTAATCCACTTGCTCGCGCTGCCGGCATCTCGTCTGTCTCCTTCTTTGCTGAACAGGACCTGTGGTGAGCATTCATTCCAGGAACAGGACCTGTGGTGTCGTCACTCCGGTCATCACGTGATCCATCACCATGGTAAAAGATCATGTGATGGATCATGTGATGACCGGAGTGACGTCACCACAGGTCCTGTTCCTGGAATGAATGCTCACCACAGGTCCTGTTCAGCAAAGGAGACAGACGAGAGGCCGGCAGCGCGAGCAAGTGGATTAAGGAGAGTTAAATTTTTTATTTTATTTTTTAACCCCTCCAGCGCTATTTTACTATGCATTCTGTATTCAGAATGCTATTATTTTCCCTTATAACCATGTTATAAGGGAAAATAATACAATCTACAGAACACCGATCCCAAGCCCAAACATATGTGAAGAAGTTCGGGTTTGGGTACCAAACATGCGCGATTTTTCTCACGCGAGTGCAAAACGCATTACAATGTTTTGCACTCGCGCGGAAAAAAAATCGCGCATGCTCCCGCAACGCCAGTGTGAACTCAGCCTTAGGGGACTTGAATTGCTTCTCCCTTAAGCCTCATGCAGACGTCCGTGGAACACGGTCCGTGAGATACCGGATTGGCATTGCAGGAGCGCAGAGTGTCATTGGTTGCTATGACACTGTGCGCTCCTGCAATGCCAGTCCGGTATCTCACGGACCGCGTTCCATGGATGTCTGCATGAGGCTTTAGACTGCAATGAATTAACATTGCAGCCTATGGGAGTTCCATTATGTTCCTATGGAGCCCTGCCTGCCATAAAGACTGTTGCTGTGGTAGCCTCGGATTCTTCAGAGGGACTGAGGCTACCACAACAAATGAACGACTCTCCAGATCGCCTCGAAGTGGAGCCGTTCGGGCCCCAGGAGCGCAGGACTCCCAGAGAAAGCCGCCTCAGATGCCAAGGTCCCAATTGACCATGACATCTAAAAGCAGGGTTCCCCCAACTCCAGTCCGCAGGGCCCACCTGCTGGTCAGGATTTAGGAATATCCCATAGAATGAATATCTGTGGTAAGTCCTGATGCATGGACACTAATTATATCAGCTGCTCAATACTAAAGAAATCCTGAAAACATGACCGGCAGGACCACTGATCTAAAGGCTTAAATGTCTGATCAGCATTATTGCCTATCACAGACGTTAGCCCTGGGTGTCTGCTGTGTGAAACAGAAGGCACCCAGTGGCTATGGTGCCCGCTCCTCTCCAGACACCATCTTTAAAGAGACTACATGCGACGTACATGTACAAAGCATGTCATCAAGGGGTTAAAGACACACACAAAACAACTAAATTCGACACAATCGTACTGATCCACAAAATAAAGACAATATTTAATTTATGCTGCATGGTAAAGACCATAACAAAATATTTTCCAACTTTTTTATATGTACCCCAAAATGGTTCCATTAAAAATATAACTGGTCCATAAAAAAAAAAAAAAAAAAAAAGGGAGAACAGAACGTGGAGTATACAGAATGCTGACACAAGAGCACACCAAACATGCAATGTTAGAAGCAGCATGTCCACTTACCACTTGTACCACCTCAGCTTTCCTCTCATTTTCCAACCTACGTCTCAGGTTCTCTTCTCGACGTTTCTTTTTCTCCTAAAAAAAGAAAGAGGTTTAAATATATAAAAATACACATTTTCAGTCCAAACATAAATGCAGAACTGAGTCCCTGTCCAGTATCAGTTAGAGTCAAACTATACAGAGCATCTCTGAACTTCCTAGTGGTGGGGCTATAGCAGCTTTCTTTGCCACTAGGTTCTGTGCCACTACATGGCATGAAGCATCTGGTCATAGATGGCTGGTACATGGTATGGCAATACAAGATATTGTAAATAATATACATTAGCAAAACTATGGGAAAACTCCAGTTATTGAGTTCAGCCACACTTACTGTAAACAGGTGCATAAAATCAAGCACACAGCCATGTGACAAGCATTGGTAATAGTATACCAAAGAGCTCAGTGGCCGTAAATGGGCACCATTCTAGGATGCCACCTTTGCCATAAGTCTGTCAGTGAAATTTCTGTTCTGTCCTGGGTCAAATGCAAGTGCCATTATTGTATCGCACAGGCATCTAGGAGTAACAGCAGCTCACCTACAAAGTGGCAGGCCACAAAAACGGACAGAGTGAGGCTCCTCAGAGAAGAGGCGTGTAAACCACGGGAACTGCGCGGCAGGAGCTTCATGAAAGGTGTAGCAGCTGCACACAAACCTAGGAACACTATGCCCAATGCCAAGCACAGGATGGCGTTGTGTAAAGCAGTACTCTTAATATGAGTAACAGATACCTGGAGAATGCTACCCAACTGAATGCCTACTGTAAGTATGGTGGAGGAAGGATATTGGTAGGGGCTGCTTTTCAGCCTTTTGGCTAGACCTTTGCTCATATAAATCTGTAGTCAGGTGTCCACACTTTTCTATAGAAGTTTTTGGCATTTGTCTAGTCCTGTATCAGACAGATGGCCTTACCTCCTTCTCTCGCAGCTTTTCATCCTTTATTTGTTGGGCTAAGCTTTGGACCACCTTTTTCTCCTGCCTTTGCTTCATCTTCACCTCCCATGAAGTGTGTAGTGGACGATCCATTACCATGTTGGAGAACCTGGGAGAAATGAAGATATACAGATTAAGCTCTTACCACTATATGAAAGGTTGCAGGGCGTCATACCCTGGGGGCTAGCTCCGACAGATGACTTTACTCTACTCGCTTACAAATTTGATGGAATCCAGGGACATTGGAGCACCACATTTGAGGCAGAACGAAGCCCCACCTTCACATGAACCTGCAAAGATTTATGCTATGGCCACACAGCCACACTGGTTTGCGTGAAAGCTATCATGGCCAGGTTCACAGAGTATCGGCGATTCCTTCGAAATCAATGGTACTGCCACTGGAGTGGCAAGAAATCCAACACTATGGGATCACCGCTACTCTGCGAACCTGGCCGCCATAGCTGTCATCAGACCAGTGTAGACGTACCCTTACAGACTCCAGCAACTGGTGTTCTGAGACCTTACATGGATGGTAGGTAGTTCAGCTGCTTCAACAGAATGTGCTGACCTGGAACACCAGCCATAGCCCCACACATACAGTAGGTCGCTGCTGCCCCTTTGTTGGGAAGATCAGTGGGATCCCAAGAATGTTTTTTTTTTCAAAGTATAAGCCATCAATAAAAAAAATTTTTTTTTTACTAACTTGCAAACCAAACATCGCAATTCCCTTATGCAAATAGAAGAAAGCGATGAGATGATCGAGCAGGTCAGGAGCGGCTTACTGATGGACCCTAGGCAAGAAGCAGCAATATAGCTGGGCTCAAAGGGAACCTGCAGGTAGAATGGATCCATATAGATGGTGCTGTTCTGGGGTCTTTGCAAAAAATCGAATGATTTGCAAGCCACATATGCCAACGAGAACAAGGCTGCTTCCATTGGGACAGTGCCAAGAGATCCCATGACATGGTGACTGCTGACACCATATAGCGTTACTAGTATTGTGCCGCTGGGGTAGGCCCGGCATGGGGGCAATTCACCCTACTTCTAACTAATCACCTGGGCCTGAGCTGGTGACAGGTTCATTACAGATGTGTATATTAAGCACCCATACGTTGTGACTTCTTGTAGACCATACTTGTCATCTCTCCTGGTTGTGCCAAGATCTGACTATATATTTACTGCTCCTAGTTCCTGCAGTCCTCTTTACTACTGGGCACTGCCACAGACGTGCTAATGCCTTTGCATGCCCCTGCTACACCACTACTTAGCTTGATAAAGGGCTCTGCCCAAATTGTGGCTGCATGTCTACAACAGAACCTTAAAGGTGAGGGGTATTCCATTTGTGACATTGATGGCATATGAACAGAATATGCCATAAAAGTCTGATAGGAGCAGTTCCCAGAGGTGGGACCTGCACCTATCTCAATAATAGGTCTTCGAAGTGAATGGCTACCCCTCCATTCTCCACCATGGGAATTCTGAAGATAGCTGAGCGCCGGTGTTCTAACAAAAACCCTTACTTCGTAGGGTGTGCGCCTCAGCGCAATCGCACTACCACGGCATGGGTAAGGCTACTTTCACACCTGCGTTAGGTGCGGATCCGTCTGGTATCTGCACAGACGGATCCGCACCTATAAATGCAAACGCTGGTATCCGTTCAGAACGGATCCGTTTGGCTGCAAGCAGCGTTTTGGTGTCCGCCTCCAGAGCGGAATGGAGGCGGAACGGAGCCAAACTGATACATTCTGAACGGATCCGCATCCATTCAGAATGCATTGGGGCTAAACTGATCCGTTTGGGGACGCTTGTGAGAGCCTTGAAACGGATCTCACAGGCGGACCCTGAAACGGCAGTGTTTAAGTAGCCTAATATAAAATTACACGAAGCCCTTACTCACAGGGGTATGAAGATCTGACGGTCTTTTCTCCTTACCCTCACAAGGATTAGGGTTATGCCCCCAATATGCTGCAACCACCCCCCGGATGGCTGATAGTGCTGGGAGGAAAAAATATAAATAAAGATTTCCCAATCCACGTGTGCGCAGTGAGGGTAAAGAGAAAAGACCATCAGATCGCCTTACCCCTGACGGCACACACAGTGTCCGAGAGTCAGCGCTCCACGTCATGTTATCTTACCCGTGCCATGGTAGTGCGCTTGCGCTGAGGCGCACACCCCCAGAAGTCACCAGGGGTAAGGATATATCCCAGAAGTGACCCAGGTGAGGCATCTCCTTCCATATGACGTCCCATAGTGTATGCTGTCCTAACAGTATGGACCAGCACCACACCAGGCTTATGACGGATCTGATGAGGGGTCCAGGGTGGCCACTGTTATCTGCTCACCTCTTTTTGTTCTCCTTCCAGACTCTTCCAGATTTCGGCTTCCCCTGAGGGATCTGCCTGGGAGACTGGGCTGGAGCTTCCCTCTTCCTAGCTGGAAGCTCCTTTCCTTGCCCTCCAGTGCTCTGCTCCTGTAACTGCTGAGCCTCTGCCTGCACAGGGTCCCCCAGCTTCCCCTTGTCCGGGCTCTCTTCTGCCTGGGTCTCCACGATCATTTCTGTTTCCTCTCCACGATCTCCCTAGCGCACGCACGGTAATGGCTAAATACTATATCCGGCAAGGACCTGCTGACGTCACAACATCACGTGGTACTCCTAGATCACGTGGCTCGGAAACAGGAGAGCCTTGCGCTTTATCACATGGATCTTCAGCAGCGCGCGGAGTGAATTAAAGAACCCCTGCAGCGCAGTGGAAGTAGCGGAGCCCTGTACTGAGAATGTTGGGGATGTGCTGTGAGGGACTGTCCACTGAGGTGGTGGGAGGGGGGCTGGTTTGTATGTGAGGGGGACTGTGTGGGGTTGCACACTGAGATAGTGGGGTGGTTATGGGAGAGGGAGGGGTATCTGCTTGTATTGGGGGGTGGGGGGGCTGTGTAGTTGGGTGATGTCTGTCGGTTGTATGTGAGGGGGATGTGATGGATTGCACACTGAGATAGTGGGGTGGTTATAGGAGAGGGAGGGGTATCTGCTTGTATTGGGGGGGGGGGGGGGGGGGCTATGTAGTTGGGTGATGTCTGTCGGTTGTATGTGAGGGGGATGTGATGGATTGCACACTGAGATAGTGGGGTGGTTATAGGAGAGGGAGGGGTATCTGCTTGTATTGGGGGGTGGGGGGGGGGGGCTATGTAGTTGGGTGATGTCTGTCGGTTGTATGTGAGGGGGATGTGATGGATTGCACACTGAGATAGTGGGGTGGTTATGGGAGAGGGAGGGGTATCTGCTTGTATTGGGTGGGGGCTGTGTTGCATTGTATGCTCACAGGGGTGGGGGCTTTGTAGTAGGGTGATGTGATGGATTGTACACTGAGTTGGTAGGGGGTGGTTGTGGATGCTAACGGAGGGGGTATCTGGTTGTATAGGGAGGCTGTGTTGCATTTTATGCTGTGGTGGAGGTGTCTGGGTTGTATATGGGGGGGGGGGGTGGCTGTGTTGGATTGTATGCAGAGATGGGGGGTGCCTGTGGGTTGTATGTGATGGGGGGCTGTGTGGGATTGTATGTTGTTGGTAGTGTGTGTAAAGGCTGTATTACATAGGCAGATTTTCCAGACGATAAGGAAGGAATCGCCTGCTCGCTTGCTGAGGAGACTGCTCCTATTACATGCTGCCATCTTGTCCACAGTATGGGGCCGAGCCATCGTTGTACCATCGCTTATCTCCACGCTGTACAGTTATTTGCCGGCGGCAGATTGTAATTAGCACGATCTGCCGTTTGCTTGCTCATCGGGTAATTACTGGCGGTATTACACTGTATTGATGATATGGGAATGTTGGGCTGACTTCAGACCAGAGGTAGCAATAACGCCTGTACAAGCGGCATAGATGCCTGTTCAGGCTGTTTTATTCTCTGAAAAAAGTTTAAGGTGTACCAATACGTCGTGGATAGTGTTGAGCGATAATGGCCGATTATTGATTCCGCTACCACGGACCACAACGGAATTCGGAATCCATATCGGGATTCTCCGCTAACCGGAAGCCGAACTTTAGACGCCGAACTTAAAACAGAAGTTCGCTCAACACTAGTCGTGGACTTTTCCCTGCCATTCATCAGCGCAGGGCGCCATGAAAGGCATGGAAGTGCATCAGAGCTGCCTGTGCCTGCAATAAGGAGCGTTGTTATTGGTTAGTTTGGGCGGTACAGTGTCCTGCAGCAGAGAAAGCTGGCGGGAGCTGTAAGGCGGAG
Source organism: Bufo bufo (assembly GCF_905171765.1). Classification (NCBI taxonomy): domain Eukaryota; kingdom Metazoa; phylum Chordata; class Amphibia; order Anura; family Bufonidae; genus Bufo; species Bufo bufo. The sequence continues at coordinate 16,258 of NW_024400134.1, forward strand.
GGGCTAGTGTAAGGAGGAGGGGCTAGCTTCCGGGGTTGCTTATAGTAAGGGTACTTTCACATTAGCGTTTTTGTTTTCCAGTATTGAATTCTGTCACAGAGGCTCAATACCGGAAAAAAACTGATCAGTTTTATCCTAATGCATTCTGAATGGAGAGCAATCCGTTCAGGATGCATCAGTTCAGTCCATATTACGTTTTTTGGACTGAGAAAATACCGCAGCATGCTGCAGTTTTATCTCCGGACAAAAATACTGATCGCTTGCCGGATCCGGAATTAATTTACATTGAAGTGCATTAGTGCCAGATCCGGCATTGAGTGTTCCGTCAAAGCGGATCCAGCTTTCCCGTCTGCGCATGCGAAGTCCTTTTAAAAATGCAAAAAAAAATTAATTCCGGATCTGTTTTTCCGGATGACACCGGAGAGACGGATCTGCATCAGGATCTGTCTGACAAATGCCATCAGTTTGCGACTTGCGTCCGTATTGCCGGATCTGCCTGCTAGAATCTTCTGCCGCAAGTGTGAAAGTACCCTAAGGCCTCTTTCGCATGAGTGTGATGGATTAGGTCCGGATGCGTTCAGAGTGCGTTCAGTGAAATTCGCACCATTTTGCAAGCAAGTTCAGTCAGTTTTGTCTGCGATTGCGTTCAGTTGTTTCCGCGCGAGTGCAATGCTTTTTGATGTGTTTTTCACGCGTGTGATAAAAAACTAAAGGTTTACAAACAACATCTCTTAGCAACCATCAGTGAAAAACGCGTTGCATCCGCACTTGCTTCCGGATGCAATGCGTTTTTCACGCAGCCACATTCACTTCTATGGGGCCAGGGCTGCGTCAAAAACGTAGAATATAGAACATGCTGCGATTTCCACGCAACGCACAAGTGATGCATGAGAAAAACAATGCTCATGTACACGGACCCATTGAAATGAATAGGTCAGGATTCAGTGCGGGTGCAATGCATTCACGTCACGCATTGCACCCGCGTGGAAAACTCGCCCGTGTGAAAGAGGCTTAAGGAAAGCCGGGCATGCTTCCCAAGGACCCTGGCAAATATGGCGGCGGTGGAGCTGAAGAATACATCCCAGACATTGTGTAATTCTATTGATGTATGTGGTGCAGTGTGTGATCATCACACGCTGCCCCACACGCACATCACACACTGCACCGCATACACCTCATACATCACACACTGCCCCGCATACACCACACACACTGACCCGCATACACCTCACACACTGCCCCGCATACACCTCACACACTGCCCCACATACGCGATGATCCTCCCGCCCCCTCTCTCAGGATGGCCGAGTGGTTAGCAGAGTTTCAGCACATTGCTGACAATCTGCTTGAAACGGCTGACATCCGTGCTCACAGATGTCAGCCGTTTAACCCCTTCCATGTCGCGGTCCGTAGGGACCGCTATATGGAAGGGGTTAACAGGGAGGGAGCTCCCTCCCTCTTCCATCAGGGGCTGCTGTGCCGTTTCAGCACCCGATTCTTGACGGGATCACTGCTCTGTTGTGGCAGTGGGTGATGGTTACCATGGCAACCGGACGCCTTCACAGGCTTCCGGCTTGCCATGGTAAGGCTAAGTCTTATCAGACTTCTGCTAAAGGCAGAAGTCTGATCAGACTAAAGCGCCTTTCACACAAGCGAGTTTTCCGCGCGGGTGCAATGCGTGACGTCAACGCATAGCACCCGCACTGAATCCTGACCCATTCATTTCAATGGGTCTGTGTACATGAGCGTTGTTTTTCACGCATCAGTTCTACGTTGCGTGAAAATCGCAGCATGTTCTATATTCAGCGTTTTTCACGCAGCTCTGGTTCCAAAGAAGTGAATGGGGCTGCGTGAAAAACACATTGCATTCGCAAGCAAGTGCAGGTGCGATGTGTTTTTCACTGATGGTTGCTAAGAGATGTTCTTTGTTAACCTTATCACGCGCGTGAAAAACGCATCAAAACGTATTGCACTCGCGCGGAAAAAACTGAACACAATCACAGGCAAAACTGACTAAACTTGCTTGCAAAATAGTGCGAGTTTCACTGAACGCATCCGGACCTAATCCGTCACGCTCGTGTGAAAGGGGCTTAAGTGTAAAGTGAAAATACAGTACAGTACACTATATAGTGTACTGTATTGTATTATACAGACATCAAATCCACTGGATCTTCAAGAACCAAGTGGGTCTGGGTCAAAAAAAAAAAGGTAAAAATAGAAAAACACATTTATCACTGATTAAAAATTTAAAAATAAAATGCACTACACATGTTTGATATCACCGTGTCTGTAATGACCTGATTTATGAAAGGATCATGTTACTTTCACCGCACGGTGAACGCCATAAAAAAAATTAAATAAAAACTATGATGAAATTGAAATTTCGCCCACCTTACTTCCCAAAAATGGTAATAAAAGTGATCAAAAAAATGATACTAATCAAATCGGCACCTCATCCCGCAAAAAATGAGCCCCTACATAGGACAATCGCCCCCAAAAATAAAATATGGCTCTCAGACTATGGAGACATTAAAACATGATTGATTTATTTTTTGTTTCAAAAATATTATTGTGTAAAACTTAAATAAAAAAAGTATACATATTAGGTATCGCCGCATCCGTAAGAACCTGCTCTATAAAAATATCCATGACCTAACCTCCTTTAAAAAAAAAAAAAGTGTAAGAAAAGCCATTTTTTGTCACCTTACATCACAAAAAGTGTAATAGCAAGCGATCAAAAAGTCATACGCACCCCAAAATAGTGCCAATTAAACCGTCATCTTATCCCGAAAAAAATGAGCCCCTACACAAGACAGTCGCCCAAAAAATAAATAAAACTATGGCTTTCAGAATGTGGAGACGCAAAAGAATAATTTTTTTTTTAAATGCTTTGTTATGTAAAACTAAAACAACAAAAAAACATATTTGGTATGGTCGCGTCCGTGACAACCTGCTCTATAAAAATACCACATGATCTATCCTTTCAGAGGAATGTTGTAAATAACTAAAAATTAAAATGGTGCCAAAAGAGCTATTTCTTGTTACCTTGCCTTACAAGAAGTGTAATATAGAGCAACCAAAAATCATATGTACCCTAAAATAGTACCAACAAAACTGCCACCCTATCCCGTAGTTTCCAAAATGTGGTCCCTTTTTTGGAGTTTCTACTCTAGGGGTGCATCAGGTAGGCTTCAAATGGGACATGGTCTCAAAAAACCAGTCCAGCAAAATCTGCCTTCCAAAAACCGTATGGCATTCCTTTCCTTCTGCGCCCTGTCGTGTGCCCGTACAGCAGTTTACGACCACATATGGGGTGTTTCTGTAAACTACAGAATCAGGGTCCTAAATATGGAGTTTTGTTTGGCTGTTAACCCTTGCTTTGGTACTGGAAAAAATGGATTCAAATGGAAAATCTGCCAAAAAAAGTGAAATTCTGAAATGTTATCTCTATTTTCCATTAATTCTTGTGGAACACCTAAAGGGTTAACAAAGTTTGTAAAATCAGTTTTGAATACCTTGAGGGGTGTAGTTTGTAAAATGGAGTCATTTTTGGATTGTTTCTATTATGTAAGCCTCACAAAGTGACTTCGAACCTGAACTGGTCCTGAAAAAGTGGGTTTTAGAAATTTTCTGAAAAATTTCAAGATTTGATTTTAAACTTCTAAGCCTTCTAACGTCCCCAAAAAATAAAATGGCATTCACAAAATGATCCAAACATTAAGTAGACATATGGGGAATGTAAAATAATAACTTTTTGGAGGTATTACTATCTATTATAAAAGTAGAGAAATTGAAATTAGGAAATTAGCTAATTTTTCTAAATTTTTGGTAAATTTTCATGTCATGAAGTACAATATGTGACGAAAAAACAATCTCAGAATGGCCTGGATAAGTAAAAGCGTTTTAAAGTTATTCACGCATAAAGTGACACATGTCAGATTTGCAAAAAATGGCCTTGTCCTTGAGGTGAAAATGAGCCCGGTCCTTAAGGGGTTAAACAATTGTCAGACTGCAAAAGAATAATGACACTTCAGGAAAAAAAAAAAGTCTCTTACCTCACCAAGGCTAGGAACCTCGGTGACACGTGCCGACCATCAATGATGGCCCCTTGTTCCTTCCTACAATATATACAGTTGCAAGAAAAAGTATGTGAACCCTTTGGAATGATATGGATTTCTGCACAAATGGGTCATAAAATGTGATCTGATCTTCATCTAAGTCACAACAATAGACAATCACAGTCTGCCTAAACTAATAACATACAAAGAATTAAATGTTACCATGTTTTTTATTGAACACACCATGTAAACATTCACAGCGCTGGTGGAAAAAGTATATGAACCCCTAGACTAATGACCTCTCCAAGAGCTAATTGGAGTGAGGTGTCAGCCAACTGGAGTCCAACCAATGAGATTGGAGGTGTTGGTTACAGCTGCCCTGCCCTATAAAAAACACACCAGTTCTGGGTTTGCTTTTCACAAGAAGCATTGCCTGATATGAATGATGCCTCGCACAAAAGAGGTCTCAGAAGACCTACTATTAAGAATTGTTGACTTGCATAAAGCTGGAAAGGGTTATAAATATATATATCTCCAAAAGACTTGCTGTTCATCAGTCCACGGTAAGACAAATTGTCTATAAATGGAGAAAGTTCAGCACTGCTGCTACTCTCCCTAGAAGTGGCTGTCCTGTAAAGATGACTGCAAGAGCACAGCGCAGATTGCTCATTGAGGTGAAGAAGAATCCTAGAGTGTCAGCTAAAGACTTACAAAAGTCTCTGGCATATGCTAACATCCCTGTTAGCGAATCTACGATACGTAAAACACTAAACAAGAATGGATTTCATGATAGGATACCACAGAGGAAGCCACTGCTATCCCAAAAAAACATTGCTGCACATTTACATTTGCACAAGAGCACCTGGATGTTCCACAGCAGTACTGGCAAAATATTCTGTGGACTGATGAAACCAAAGTTTAGTTGTTCGGAAGAAACACACAACACTATGTGTGGAGAAAAAGAGGCACAGCACGCCAACATCAAAACCTCATCCCAACTGTGAAGTATGGTGGTGGGGGCATCATGGTTTGGGGCTGCTTTGCTGCGTCAGGGCCTGGACGGATTGCTATCGTCAAATGAAAAATTAATTCCCAAGTTTATCAAGACATTTTGCAGGAGAACTTAAAGAGGACCTTTCACAACTGTACAAAATAAAAACTAACTAGATCAGTGGGCAGAGCGGCGCCCAGGGGTCCCCCTGCACTTACTAGTATGTCTGGGCGCCGCTCCGTTCGCCCGGTATTGGCTCCGGTGTCTGCGCTCCCTCTGACTGATTTTTTGTATGAGGCGTGTCTTGCTGCAGCGCTGGCCAATCGCAGCGCACAGCTCATATGAGCCGTGCGCTGCGATTGGCCAGCGCTGCAGCAAGACACGCCTCATACAAAAAATCAGTCAGAGGGAGCGCAGACACCGGAGCCAATACCGGGCGAACGGAGCGGCGCCCAGACATACTAGTAAGTGCAGGGGGACCCCTGGGCGCCGCTCTGCCCACTGATCTAGTTAGTTTTTATTTTGTACAGTTGTGAAAGGTCCTCTTTAAAGGAGTTGTCCGAGTTATGAAAAAAAATAATATAGCACTGAAAATCTGATGGGCAGCAATATATAACTAAGCTAAGCAAGTTTTATGCAATATATATATATATATATATATAGCAAAAAAACCACTGGCAGCACCACCCTGGATAGTGTGGAAAAATAGACGGGTGCAATGTCCAAGTATGGTAAAAAGGTGCTTACCCACTTTAGAAGACAAAAAATCGGACTGCACTCCAAGCATCTCTTCAAAAAAGTTTAGTTTTTATTCACCCATAAGGTGGCAAAGCGACGTTTCGGCTCAAGCATGAGCCTTTCTCAAGCTTGAGAAAGGCTCATGCTTGAGCCGAAACGTCGCTTTGCCACCTTATGGGTGAATAAAAACTAAACTTTTTTGAAGAGATGCTTGGAGTGCAGTCCGATTTTTTGTCTTCTATATATATATATATATATATATATATTTCCTCATTTCCCTGGTTCTTTTCTGGCCCTTTGTTTACAGTGAAATCTGAGAAACCAGCCACTGGAGATAAAGTGAGTTAATTGGAAAGCTGTTACATTTGCTTAGTTAGGAACATAGAACAAAAAAATAACTCGGATAACCCCTTTAAGGCCATCTGTCCAGCAGCTGAAGCTCAACAGAAGATGGGTGTTGCAACAGGACAACAACCCAAAGCATAGAAGTAAATCAACAACAGAATGGCTTAAACAGAAGAAAATTGTCACAAGGGTGTCAAGAACCACGCCTGACTCAGTTATACCCGGGGTCAGGAAGTCGCAGCGGTTGGCTGCACGCTCTATGTAAGATAGGGCTATTTCCTTATGGTAGCTTTCTGGGTTTGCTTTGCAAACCCTTTTGGCTCACTCAGGGATCCGTAGCTCCTTCTCCTCAGCTGTTCCTTGTCCAGCACTCCCAAACCTCCTTATATTCCCCTCTCACACTTCTCTGGTTGCCAGATGTAGAGCTTCCTGCCTGGACATCTATTCTGACCCTCTGGAGCTGTGTTGCTGCGTTCTCTGGTAGTTGGTCCAGAACGCTACCCTCCGGATCCCTGTTGGACCATTGTGGTCGCCCACCTGGGTGTATGTGTTTGTCTGTTTTGTCTGTCCTCTCCCTGGTGTTTCCCTCTTAGTGACAGTGGTGCGGACTAGCGATCCCACCGGCCCGTTCACTATCTAGGGCTCATTTTAGGGAAAGCCAGGGTTTAGGCACGTGATCGCCGCACGGGTGAGGAACCCGTCTAGGGACGTCAGGGCAGTCAGGTGCCAGCCGCAAGGTGAGTTAGGGGTCACCACCTTTCCCTCTCCCTTGGGCAGGGCTTTCCCTTTTTCCTCCCTGTGCGTGACGCCGGTCATTACAAAAATACGCCTTCTGGAGTGGCCCAGTCAGAGTCCTGACCTCAACCCGATTGAGATTCTGTGGCATGACCTCAAGAAAGCGATTCACACCAGACATCCCAAGAATATTGCTGAACTGAAACAGTTCTGGAAAGAGGAATGGTCAAGAATTACTCCTGACCGTTGTGCACGTCTGATCTGCAACTACAGGAAACGTTTGGTTAAAGTTATTGCTGCCAAAGGAGGTTCAACCAGTTATTAAATCCAAGGGTTCACATACTTTTTCCACCTGCACTCTGAATATTTACATGGTGTGTTCAATAAACACATGGTAATATTTTATTATTTGTGTGTTATTAGTTTAAGCAGACTGTGATTGTCTATTGTGGTGACTTAGATGAAGATCAGATCACATTTTATGACCAATTTGTGCAGAAATCCATATCATTCCAAAGGGTTCACATACTTTTTCTTGCAACTGTATATATAAATTTCAGTTAGTGTCGGTTTAGAATTTTGCACGAATGCACCATCTGTGTACGTGCATTTTGCAACCACTGAGCACCGATCAGTAGTGTCCCTTACTGATCGCGTCTGCTCAGTTTGCACTGCAATTTTATTTATTTTTTTGCAGAAAAGACTTTCTTTGTGCAAAAGACTTATTTTTATATAAATTTTTTCTCCTTTTTTTTTCTTCTAAATTTGATTCAAAATTTTTTTTCAAGCTCCTTCACGTGTGAAAACACAACATACACACCCCTCTGACAGGTTTACACATTTCACACATCACACCCCAATAAAATAAAAATGGCCCGTCCATCCCAACGAGTATACTCAGCTGAAGAGACATACGCCATCTTTGCCTCCGATACTGAGTCAGAGAATGCCACTTTCCTCTACTCCTCTACTTCCTCATCATCATCCCTCAAGACCCTCTAGAAGGTGCCCCAGGGTAGCAGCGGAGGCAGCCTCCTAGAGTAAACCCTTATAGACCCCACCCCCTGACGATTATCAACCCCAAATTCTGGGTTTGAGGGCAGGTCCGGAATACAGATAGATAGTGCGGGCTTAACTGAAGTCGATTTTTTCAAAATCTTCTTCTCTGAAGATTTTGTAAATTTAATGGTGGCCCGAACCAATTTTTACGCCCAATAATTTATTGATCAGAACCCTACATTGGCATACGCTAGACCCCTAGGTTGGACCCCAGTAAGTGCAGCAGAGATAATGAAGTTTAGGGGACCTGTGCTGCATATGGGCGTTGTAAAAAAAATTAAAGTTATACAATATTGGAGTTTGGACATTTTCTACCAGACTCCAATTTATAGTAAGACCATGACTAGGGATGAGCGAACCCGAACTGTATAGTAAAAGTCCGTGTTCGGGTTCGGTGTTCGGCGCTTTCTTGGCGCTTTTTGAAAGGCTGCAAAGCAGCCAATCAACAAGCGTCATACTACTTGCCCCAAGAGGCCATCACAGCCTTGCCTACTATTGGCATGGCTGTGATTGGCCAGTGCAGCATGTGACCCAGCCTCTATATAAGCTTGGGTCACGTAGCGCTGCACGTCACTCTGCTGATTCAAGCATAGGGAGAGGTTGCAGCTGCAACGTTAGGGCGAGATTAGGCAGATTAACTCCTCCAAAAGACTTCATTCTGTGATCGATCTGCAGCTGTGGATCATTGAAGTGCTAATATTGACTTGCTCACTTTTTTGAGGCTGCCCAGAGCGTTTTTAGATCACTTTTTTTCTGGGGTGATCGGCGGCCATTTTGTGACTTGTGGTGCGCCAGCACAAGCTATTACCAAGTGCATTTAACCATCAATAGTGTGGTTATTTTGTGCTATATCCTACATCAGCTGCAGGCTGAGCCTGTGTCACCGAAGTGCATTTAACCATCAACAGTCTGGTTATTTTTTGGCCATATACTACATCAGCTGCAGGCTGAGCCTGTGTCACCGAAGTGCATTTAACCATCAACAGTCTGATTATTTTTTGGCCATATACTACATCTGGTGCAGGCTGAGCCTGTGTCACCCAAGTGCATTTAACCATCAACAGTGTGGTTATTTTTTGGCCATATACTACATCAGGGGCAAGTTGAGCCTGTCACCCAGCGCCAAAAAAATAGACCTGACATTTCTATTCAACCAAATCTGTACTGTTTTAGCTGGTCAAGTTATTTGTAGTGACCGTAAAAGCACACTTTTTGTTCTGGGTTGAAAAACTATTCCCAAATTTGCCATTCTCAAAATAACTAGTTTCTGGTATATGAGGCCTACTTGAAATCTATCCCAAAAAGGATATCTTACATTAAAGGTGCTGATAGTGTCATTCAGAAAAACCTAAGACACACGCTAGCGTGCAGATAGAAGTCTGATTCTGTGATTAAACCTATACCTGTCACACAGCGCAAAAAAAAAACAAGCCTCACATCTCTATTCAACCAAATCTGTACTGTTTTAGCTGGTCAAGTTATTTGTAGTGACCGTAAAAGCACACTTTTTTTTTCTGGGTTGAAAAACTATTCCCAAATTTGCCATTCTCAAAATAACTAGTTTCTGGTATTTGAGGCCTACTTGAAATCTATCCCAAAAAGGATATCTTACATTGAAGGTACTGATAGTGTCATTCAGAAAAACCTAAGACACACGCTAGCGTGCAGATAGAAGTCTGATTCTGTGATTAAACCTATACCTGTCACACAGCGCAAAAAAAAACAGGCCTCACATCTCTATTCAACCAAATCTGTACTGTTTTAGCTGGTCAAGTTATTTGTAGTGACCATAAAAGCACTTTTTATTTTCTGGATTGAAAAACTATTCCCAAATTTGCCATTCTCAAAATAACTAGTTTCTGGTATTTGAGGCCTACTTGAAATCTATCCCAAAAAGGATATCTTACATTGAAGGTACTGATAGTGTCATTCAGAAAAACCTAAGACACACGCTAGTGTGCAGATAGAAGTCTGATTCTGTGATTAAACCTATACCTGTCACACAGCGCAAAAAAAAACAGGCCTCACATCTCTATTCAGCCAAATCTGTACTGTTTTAGCTGGTCAAGTTATTTGTAGTGACCGTAAAAGCACTTTTTATTTTGTGGATTGGAAAACTATTCCCAAATTTGCCATTCTCAAAATAACTAGTTTCTGGTATTTGAGGCCTACTTGAAATCTATCCCAAAAAGGATATCTTACATTGAAGGTACTGATAGTGTCATTCAGAAAAACCTAAGACACACGCTAGCGTGCAGATAGAAGTCTGATTCTGTGATTAAACCTATACCTGTCACACAGCGCAAAAAAAACAGGCCTCACATTTCTATTCAACCAAATCTGTACTGTTTTAGCTGGTCAAGTTATTTGTAGTGACAGTAAAAGCACACTTTTTGTTCTGGGTTGAAAAACTATTCCCAAATTTGCCATTCTCAAAATTGTGGTGAACGGGAACAATGAGGAAAACATCTAATAAGGGACGCGGACGTGGACATGGTCGTGGTGGTGTTAGTGGACCCTCTGGTGCTGGGAGAGGACGTGGCCGTTCTGCCACAGCCACACGTCCTAGTGTACCAACTACCTCAGGTCCCAGTAGCCGCCAGAATTTACAGGGATATTTGGTGGGGCCCAATGCCGTTCTAAGGATGGTAAGGCCTGAGCAGGTACAGGCATTAGTCAATTGGGTGGCAGACAGTGCATCCAGCACGTTCACATTATCTCCCACCCAGTCTTCTGCAGAAAGCGCACAGATGGCGCATGAAAACCAAGCCCATCAGTCTGTCACATCACCCCCATGCATATCAGGGAAACTGTCTGAGCCTCAAGTTATGCAGCAGTCTCTTATGCTGTTTGAAGACTCTGCTGCCAGGGTTTCCCAAGGGCATCCACCTAGCCCTTCCCCAGGGGTGGAAGAGATAGAATGCACTAACGCACAACCACTTATGTTTCCTGATGATGAGGACATGGGAATACCACCTCAGCACGTCTCTGATGATGACGAAACACAGGTGCCAACTGCTGCGTCTTTCTGCAGTGTGCAGACTGAACAGGAGGTCAGGGGTCAAGACTGGGTGGAAGACGATGCAGGGGACGATGAGGTCCTAGACCCCACATGGAATGAAGGTCGTGCCACTGACTTTCAGAGTTGGGAGGAAGAGGCAGTGGTGAGACCGAGCCAACAGCGTAGCAAAAGAGGGAGCAGTGGGCAAAATCAGAACACCGCCCGCGAAGAGACTCCGCCTGCTACTGACCGCCGCCATCTGGGACCGAACACCCCAAAGGCAGCTTCAAGGAGTTCCCTGGCATGGCACTTCTTCAAACAATGTGCTGACGACAAGACCCGAGTGGTTTGCACGCTGTGCCATCAGAGCCTGAAGCGAGGCATTAACGTTCTGAACCTTAGCACAACCTGCATGACCAGGCACCTGCATGCAAAGCATGAACTGCAGTGGAGTAAACACCTTAAAAACAAGGAAGTCACTCAGGCTCCCCCTGCTGCCTCTTCTGCTGCTGCCGCCTCGGCCTCTTCTGCTGCTGCCGCCGCCTCGGCCTCTTCTGCTGCTGCTGCCGCCGCCTCGGCCTCTTCCTCTGCCTCTGGAGGAACGTTGGCACCTGCCGCCCAGCAAACATGGGATGTACCACCAACACCACCACCTGCATCACCAAGCATCTTAACCATGTCACACGGCAGCGTTCAGCTCTCCATCTCACAAACATTTGAGAGAAAGCGTAAATTCCCACCTAGCCACCCTCGATCCCTGGCCCTGAATGCCAGCATTTCTAAACTACTGGCCTATGAAATGCTGTCATTTAGGCTGGTGGACACACACAGCTTCAAACAGTTCATGTCACTTGCTGTCCCACAGTATGTTGTTCCCAGCCGCCACTACTTCTCCAAGAGAGCCGTGCCTTCCCTGCACAAACAAGTGTCCGATAAAATCAAGTGTGCACTGCGCAACGCCATCTGTGGCAAGGTCCACCTAACCACAGATACGTGGACCAGTAAGCACGGCCAGGGACGCTATATCTCCCTAACTGCACACTGGGTAAATGTAGTGGCGGCTGGGCCCCAGGCGGAGAGCTGTTTGGCGCACGTCCTTCCGCCGCCAAGGATCGCAGGGCAACATTCTTTGCCTCCTGTCTCCTCCTCCTCCTACTCAGCTTCCTCCTCCTCTTCTTCCACCTGCTCATCCAGTCAGCCACACACCTTCACCACCAACTTCAGCACAGCACGGGGTAAACGTCAGCAGGCCATTCTGAAACTCATATGTTTGGGGGACATGCCCCACACCGAACAGGAGTTGTGGCGGGGTATAGAACAACAGTCCGACGAGTGGTTGCTGCCGGTGAGCCTCAAGCCCGGCCTGGTGGTGTGCGATAATGGGCGAAATCTCGTTGCAGCTCTGGGACTAGCCGGTTTGACGCACATCCCTTGCCTGGCGCATGTGCTGAATTTGGTGGTGCAGAAGTTCATTCGCAACTACCCCGACATGTCAGAGCTGCTGCATAAAGTGCGGGCCGTCTGTTCGCGCTTCCGGCGTTCACACCCTGCCGCTGCTCGCCTGTCTGCGCTACAGCGTAACTTCGGCCTTCCCGCTCACCGCCTCATATGCGACGTACCCACCAGGTGGAACTCCACATTGCATATGCTGGACAGACTGTGCGAGCAGCAGCAGGCCATAGTGGAGTTTCAGCTGCAGCACACATGGGTCAGTCGCACTGTGGATCAGACACACTTCACCACCAATGACTGGGCCTCCATGCGAGACCTGTGTGCCCTGTTGCGCTGTTTCGAGTACTCCACCAACATGGCCAGTGGCGATGACGCCGTTATCAGCGTTACAATACCACTTCTATGTCTCCTTGAGAAAACACTTAGGGCGATGATGGAAGAGGAGGTGGCCCAGGAGGAAGAGGGGTCATTTTTAGCACTTTCAGGCCAGTCTCTTCGAAGTGACTCAGAGGGAGGTTTTTTGCAACACCAGAGGCCAGGTACAAATGTGGCCAGACAGGGACCACTACTGGAGGACGAGGAGGACGAGGAGGAGGTGGAGGAGGATGAGGATGAAGCATGTTCACAGCGGGGTGGCACCCAAAGCAGCTCGGGCCCATCACTGGTGCGTGGCTGGGGGGAAACACAGGACGATGACGATACGCCTCCCACAGAGGACAGCTTGTCCTTACCTCTGGGCAGCCTGGCACACATGAGCGACTACATGCTGCAGTGCCTGCGCAACGACAGCAGAGTTGCCCACATTTTAACGTGTGCGGACTACTGGGTTGCCACCCTGCTGGATCCCCGGTACAAAGACAATGTGCCCACCTTACTTCCTACACTGGAGCGTGATAGGAAGATGCGCGAGTACAAGCGCACGTTGGTAGACGCGCTACTGAGAGCATTCCCAAATGTCACAGGGGAACCAGTGGAAGCCCAAGGCGAAGGCAGAGGAGGAGCAAGAGGTCGCCAACGCAGCTGTGTCACGCCCAGCTCCTCTGAGGGCAGGGTTAGCATGGCAGAGATGTGGAAAAGTTTTGTCAACACGCCACAGCTAAGTGCACCACCACCTGATACGGAACGTGTTAGCAGGAAGCAACATTTCACTAACATGGTGGAACAGTACCTGTGCACACCCCTCCACGTACTGACTGATGGTTCGGCCCCATTCAACTTCTGGGTCTCCAAATTGTCCACGTGGCCAGAGCTAGCCTTTTATGCCTTGGAGGTGCTGGCCTGCCCGGCGGCCAGCGTTTTGTCTGAACGTGTATTCAGCACGGCAGGGGGCGTCATTACAGACAAACGCAGCCGCCTGTCTACAGCCAATGTGGACAAGCTGACGTTCATAAAAATGAACCAGGCATGGATCCCACAGGACCTGTCCATCCCTTGTGCAGATTAGATATTAACTACCTCCCCTTAACAATATATTATTCTACTCCAGGGCACTTCCTCATTCAATACTATTTTTAATTTCATTTTACCATTATATTGCGGGGCAACCCAAAGTTGAATGAACCTCTCCTCTGTCTGGGTGCCGGGGCCTAAATGTGTGACAGTGGCCTGTTCCAGTGGTGGGTGACGTGAAGCCTGATTCTCTGCTATGACATGAAGACTTATTCTGTGCTGACATGAAGCCAGATTCTCTGTTACGCGACCTCTCTCCTCTGCCTGGGTGCCTGGGCCTAAATATGTGACAGTGGCCTGTTCCAGTGGTGGGTGACGTGAAGCCTGATTCTCTGCTATGACATGAAGACTGATTCTGCGCTGACATAAGGCCAGATTCTCTGTTACGGGACCTCTCTCCTCTGCCTGGGTGCCTGGGCCTAAATGTGTGACAGTGACCTGTTCCAGTGGTGGGTGACGTGATGCCTGATTCTCTGCTATGACATGAAGACAGATTCTGTGCTGACATAGGGCCAGATTCTCTGTTACAGGACCTCTCTCCTCTGTCTGGGTGCCGGGGCCTAAATGTGTGACAGTGGCCTGTTCCAGTGGTGGGTGACGTGAAGCCTGATTCTCTGCTATGACATGAAGACAGATTCTGTGCTGACATAAGGCCAGATTCTCTGTTACGGGACCGCTCTCCTCTGTCTGGGTGCCTGGGCCTAAATGTGTGACAGTGGCCTGTTCCAGTGGTGGGTGACGTGATGCCTGATTCTCTGCTATGACATGAAGACAGATTCTGTGCTGACATAAGGCCAGATTCTCTGTTACAGGACCTCTCTCCTCTGTCTGGGTGCCGGGGCCTAAATGTGTGACAGTGGCCTGTTCCAGTGATGGGTGACGTGAAGCCTGATTCTCTGCTATGACATGAAGACAGATTCTGCGCTGATATAAGGCCACATTCTCTGTTACGGGACCGCTCTCCTCTGTCTGGGTGCCGGGGCCTAAATGTGTGACAGTGGCCTGTTCCAGTGGTGGGTGACGTGAAGCCTGATTCTCTGCTATGACATGAAGACTGATTCTGTGCTGACATGAAGCCAGATTCTCTGCTATGGCATGAAGAGACTGATTCTGTGCTGACATGAAGCCAGATTCTTTGCTATGGCATGAAGAGACTGATTCTCTGCTGACGTGAAGCCAGATTCTCTGCTATGGGACCTCTGTCCAATTGATATTGGGTCATTTTTATTTTTTTAATTTTTATTTTAATTCATTTCCCTATCCACATTTGTTTGCAGGGGATTTACCTACATGTTGCTGCCTTTTGCAGCCCTCTAGCTCTTTCCTGGGCTGTTTTACAGCCTTTTTAGTGCCCAAAAGTTCGGGTCCCCATTGACTTCAATGGGGTTCGGGTTCGGGACGAAGTTCGGTTCGGGTTCGGATCCCGAACCCGAACATTTCCGGGAAGTTCGGCCGAACTTCTCGAACCCGAACATCCAGGTGTTCGCTCAACTCTAGTCAAAACGGATCCGTTTGCATTATCATGAACAAAAAAAAAAATTTTTTTTTTTTTTGTTCATGGTAATGCAAACAGATCCGTTCTGAACGGATCTAAGCGTTTGCATTATAGGTGCGGATCCGTCTGTGCAGATACCAGACGGATCCGCAACTAACGCAGGTGTGAAAGTAGCCTTAGTTTGGCAGTTCTGATCCATTTTGTGTTGTGTGGATTTGGTGTCTGTGCTATGCTCAGCATCAATCAGGCGACTCGGTAGGATCTCTGAGGCACCAGGTTGACCAAACAGGGGTGCACTGGCCCAGGTTGAAAACAGAGCAGGCAAAAGTCTCCATGCTATACAGTAGACAGGTAGCGCATATAAATAGCTAAAGTGGAGCAACCTAAATAACACAGTGGAACTCGGCATATTATTGGGGCGGCAGAGGTCTATAGTTACATGTTTTTTGGCTCCAATAATTTTAAACAGCTTTCATTTATATGGTGAATTGCAGATAATTGAGATCAACACTCTTTAAACACATTTTTAAAAATATACAGCAATAAAATGAAGAACTTTTTGAAGAAAGAAGAACATGGAAAAGAAATACAATACGCCACAAGGACAAAAGGCAAATGTTAACGTCTTTCATCAGTCTGTACAATGTTTTAGGCGGAATTTGAAAAATACAAACCTCAGCAAATTATCAATCTGTAAGGTATATATCCAAAAACATGACTCATATATGCTGCCCATAAGTTTTCCTTTCGATTTATCAGTCTGTTGATTTTTTAGGTGAAAAAGTAAGCTTTTTTTTCTGCTGGGTGCTGTGGTGCATGCCTGTAATCCTAGCTACCATGGGAGGCTTAGGCTGTTGAATCATTTGAGTTTGGGAGTTCTGATCCATTCTGTGCTATGTGGATCGGGTGTCTGTGCTATGCTCAGCATCAATATGGTGACTTTGTGGGAACTCAGAGCCACCAGGTTGACTAAGGAGGGGTGCACTGGCCCAGGTTGGAAACAGAGCAGGCAAAAGTCCCCATGCTGTTCAGTAGACAGATAGCACCCGTGAATATCTGGAGTGGAGCAGCCTGAACGACACAGTGAAACTCAGCCTTTCTATTATAGCAGAGGTCTATAGTTTCCTTTTTTGTCTCCAATAATTTTAAATAGCTTTAATTTCTATGGTGAATTGCAGATGATTGACATCAACACGGTTTAAACAAGTTGTTAAAAATGTACAGCAATAAAATGAAGAACTTTTTGAAGACCGAACATGGAAAAGAAAAACAGTATGCCACAAGGACATAAGGCAAATGTTAAATTCTTTCATCAGTCTGTACAATGTTTTAGAAATAATTAAAAAAACAAACCAAATTTTGATAAGCCGCAAACCTCAACTAATTATCAATCCGTAAGGTGTATGTCCAAAAACATGACTCAGATGTGCTGCCCATATTTGTTCTTTTGGATTTATCAGTTTGTTAATTTTTGTAGGTGAAAAAGTAAGCCCAGCTTCTTCTGGGTGTTGTGGCATAGGCCTACGGGTCTAGCTTCGACAATAGGCATAGATTATTGGATTGCTTTTTTTTTTGAAGTTTTGTTCCACCCTGTGGTGTGTGCTTTTTGTATCTGAACTATGCTCAGCATCAACACAGAGACTTTTGGGGGACTCAGATACACCATGTTGGAAATGGAGCAGGCCAAAGTCCCAATTCTGTTTAGTTTACCGCTAAAGCCTATGTATAGCTGGAATGACATCAGTTAGTAAAACTCAGCACTTTTTATTGCAGCATAGATAAATATAATTTTTTTTGTCTCCGCAATATTTTTAAGCTGCGTTTTTTTCTAGGGTGATTTGCTGATGATTGAGATCAACACTCTTTTAACAAGTTTGTGGAAGGGTACAGCAATGGTCAACCATATCCTTCTCCGAAATACCAGTCTGTAAGGTATATGTTCACCACATGACTCATATGTGTTGCCCATTGTTTTTCTTTTGGATTTACAAAGCTGTTCATTTTCATAAGGTATAAGGAAACCTCAGCTGATTCTAGGTGCTATGGTGCGTTCCTTTAATCCTAGCTATCATGGGAGGCTTAGGCTATTGGGTCATTTTAGTTTGGCAGTTCTGATCCATTTTGTGTTGTGTGGATTTGGTGTCTGTGCTATGCTCAGCATCAATGAGGCGACTCGGTAGGATCTCTGAGGCACCAGGTTGACCAAACAGGGGTGCACTGGCCCAGGTTGAAAACAGAGCAGGCAAAAGTCTCCATGCTATACAGTAGACAGGTAGCGCCTATAAATAGCTAAAGTGGAGCAACCTAAATAACACAGTGGAACTCAGCCTTATTAGTGGGGCAGAGGTCTATAGTTACATTCTTTTTGGCTCCAATAATTTTAAACAGCTTTCATTTATATGTTGAATTGCAGATAATTGAGATCAACACTCTTTAAACACATTTTTTTAAATGTACAGCAATAAAATGAAGAACTTTTTGAAGAAAGAAGAACATGGAAAAGAAATACAATACGCCACAAGGACAAAAGGCAAATGTTAACGTCTTTCATCAGTCTGTACAATGTTTTAGGCAGAATTTGAAAAATACAAACCTCAGCAAATTATCAATCTGTAAGGTATATATCCAAAAACATGACTCATATATGCTGCCCATAAGTTTTCCTTTCGATTTATCAGTCTGTTGATTTTTTAGGTGAAAAAGTAAGCTTTTTTTTCTGCCGGGTGCTGTGGCGCATGCCTGTAATCTTAGCTACCATGGGAGGCTTAAGCTGTTGAATCATTTAAGTTTGGGAGTTCTGATCCATTCTATGCTATGTGGTTCGGGTGTCTGTGCTATGCTCAGCATCAATATGGTGACTCTGTGGGAACTCAGAGCCACCAGGTTGACTAAGGAGGGGTGCACTGGCCCAGGTTGGAAACAGAGCAGGCAAAAGTCCCCATGCTGTTCAGTAGACAGATAGCACCCGTGAATATCTGGAGTGGAGCAGCCTGAACGACACAGTGAAACTCAGCCTTTCTATTATAGCAGAGGTCTATAGTTTCCTTTTTTGTCTCCAATAATTTTAAATAGCTTTAATTTCTATGGTGAATTGCAGATGATTGACATCAACACGGTTTAAACAAGTTTTTAAAAATGTACAGCAATAAAATGAAGAACTTTTTGAAGACCGAACATGGAAAAGAAAAACAGTATGCCACAAGAACATAAGGCAAAGGTTAAATTCTTTCATCAGTCTGTACAATGTTTTAGAAATAATTAAAAAAACAAACCAAATTTTGATAAGCCGCAAACCTCAACTAATTATCAATCCGTAAGGTGTATGTCCAAAAACATGACTCAGATGTGCTGCCCATATTTGTTCTTTTGGATTTATCAGTTTGTTAATTTTTGTAGGTGAAAAAGTAAGCCCAGCTTCTTCTGGGTGTTGTGGCATAGGCCTACGGGTCTAGCTTCGACAATAGGCATAGATTATTGGATTGCTTTTTGTTTAGAAGTTTTGTTCCACCCTGTGGTGTGTGCTTTTTGTATCTGAACTATGCTCAGCATTAACACAGAGACTTTTGGGGGACTCAGATACACCATGTTGGAAATGGAGCAGGCCAAAGTCCCAATTCTGTTTAGTTTACCGCTAAAGCCTATGTATAGCTGGAATGACATCAGTTAGTAAAACTCAGCACTTTTTATTGCAGCATAGATAAATATAATTTTTTTTGTCTCCGCAATATTTTTAAGCTGCGTTTTTTTCTATGGTGATTTGCTGATGATTGAGATCAACACTCTTTTAACAAGTTTGTGGAAGGGTACAGCAATGGTCAACCATATCCTTCTCCGAAATACCAGTCTGTAAGGTATATGTTCACCACATGACTCATATGTGTTGCCCATTGTTTTTCTTTTGGATTTACAAAGCTGTTCATTTTCATAAGGTATAAGGAAACCTCAGCTGATTCTAGGTGCTATGGTGCGTTCCTTTAATCCTAGCTATCATGAGAGGCTTAGGCTATTGGGTCATTTTAGTTTGGCAGTTCTGATCCATTTTGTGTTGTGTGGATTTGGTGTCTGTGCTATGCTCAGCATCAATGAGGCGACTCGGTAGGATCTCTGAGGCACCAGGTTGACCAAACAGGGGTGCACTGACCCAGGTTGAAAACAGAGCAGGCAAAAGTCTCCATGCTATACAGTAGACAGGTAGCGCCTATAAATAGCTAAAGTGGAGCAACCTAAATAACACAGTGGAACTCAGCCTTATTAGTGGGGCAGAGGTCTATAGTTACATTCTTTTTGGCTCCAATAATTTTAAACAGCTTTCATTTATATGTTGAATTGCAGATAATTGAGATCAACACTCTTTAAACACATTTTTTTAAATGTACAGCAATAAAATGAAGAACTTTTTGAAGAAAGAAGAACATGGAAAAGAAATACAATACGCCACAAGGACAAAAGGCAAATGTTAACGTCTTTCATCAGTCTGTACAATGTTTTAGGCAGAATTTGAAAAATACAAACCTCAGCAAATTATCAATCTGTAAGGTATATATCCAAAAACATGACTCATATATGCTGCCCATAAGTTTTCCTTTCGATTTATCAGTCTGTTGATTTTTTAGGTGAAAAAGGAAGCCTTTTTTCTGCCGGGTGCTGTGGCGCATGCCTGTAATCCTAGCTACGATGGGAGGCTTAAGCTGTTGAATCATTTGAGTTTGGGAGTTCTGATCCATTCTGTGTTATGTGGATTGGGTGTCTGTGCTATGCTCAGCATCAATATGGTGACTCTGTGGGAACTCAGAGCCACCAGGTTGACTAAGGAGGGGTGCACTGGCCCAGGTTGGAAACAGAGCAGGCAAAAGTCCCCATGCTGTTCAGTAGACAGATAGCACCCGTGAATATCTGGAGTGGAGCAGCCTGAACGACACAGTGAAACTCAGCCTTTCTATTATAGCAGAGGTCTATAGTTTCCTTTTTTGTCTCCAATAATTTTAAATAGCTTTAATTTCTATGGTGAATTGCAGATGAGTGACATCAACACGGTTTAAACAAGTTTTTAAAAATGTACAGCAATAAAATGAAGAACTTTTTGAAGACCGAACATGGAAAAGAAAAACAGTATGCCACAAGAACATAAGGCAAATGTTAAATTCTTTCATCAGTCTGTACAATGTTTTAGAAATAATTAAAAAAACAAACCAAATTTTGATAAGCCGCAAACCTCAACTAATTATCAATCCGTAAGGTGTATGTCCAAAAACATGACTCAGATGTGCTGCCCATATTTGTTCTTTTGGATTTATCAGTTTGTTAATTTTTGTAGGTGAAAAAGTAAGCCCAGCTTCTTCTGGGTGTTGTGGCATAGGCCTACGGGTCTAGCTTCGACAATAGGCATAGATTATTGGATTGCTTTTTGTTTAGAAGTTTTGTTCCACCCTGTGGTGTGTGCTTTTTGTATCTGAACTATGCTCAGCATCAACACAGAGACTTTTGGGGGACTCAGATACACCATGTTGGAAATGGAGCAGGCCAAAGTCCCAATTCTGTTTAGTTTACCGCTAAAGCCTATGTATAGCTGGAATGACATCAGTTAGTAAAACTCAGCACTTTTTATTGCAGCATAGATAAATATAATTTTTTTTGTCTCCGCAATATTTTTAAGCTGCGTTTTTTTATAGGGTGATTTGCTGATAATTGAGATCAACACTCTTTTAACAAGTTTGTGGAAGGGTACAGCAATGGTCAACCATATCCTTCTCCGAAATACCAGTCTGTAAGGTATATGTTCACCACATGACTCATATGTGTTGCCCATTGTTTTTCTTTTGGATTTACAAAGCTGTTCATTTTCATAAGGTATAAGGAAACCTCAGCTGATTCTAGGTGCTATGGTGCGTTCCTTTCATCCTAGCTATCATGGGAGGCTTAGGCTATTGGGTCATTTTAGTTTGGCAGTTCTGATCCATTTTGTGTTGTGTGGATTTGGTGTCTGTGCTATGCTCAGCATCAATGAGGCGACTCGGTAGGATCTCTGAGGCACCAGGTTGACCAAACAGGGGTGCACTGGCCCAGGTTGAAAACAGAGCAGGCAAAAGTCTCCATGCTATACAGTAGACAGGTAGCGCCTATAAATAGCTAAAGTGGAGCAACCTAAATAACACAGTGGAACTCAGCCTTATTAGTGGGGCAGAGGTCTATAGTTACATTCTTTTTGGCTCCAATAATTTTAAACAGCTTTCATTTATATGTTGAATTGCAGATAATTGAGATCAACACTCTTTAAACACATTTTTTTAAATGTACAGCAATAAAATGAAGAACTTTTTGAAGAAAGAAGAACATGGAAAAGAAATACAATACGCCACAAGGACAAAAGGCAAATGTTAACGTCTTTCATCAGTCTGTACAATGTTTTAGGCAGAATTTGAAAAATACAAACCTCAGCAAATTATCAATCTGTAAGGTATATATCCAAAAACATGACTCATATATGCTGCCCATAAGTTTTCCTTTCGATTTATCAGTCTGTTGATTTTTTAGGTGAAAAAGTAAGCCTTTTTTCTGCTGGGTGCTGTGGCGCATACCTGTAATCCTAGCTACCATGGGAGGTTTAGGCTGTTGAATCATTTGAGTTTGGGAGTTCAGATCCATTCTATGCTATGTGGTTCGGGTGTCTGTGCTATGCTCAGCATTAATATGGTGACTCTGTGGGAACTCAGAGCCACCAGGTTGACTAAGGAGGGGTGCACTGGCCCAGGTTGGAAACAGAGCAGGCAAAAGTCCCCATGCTGTTCAGTAGACAGATAGCACCCGTGAATATCTGGAGTGGAGCAGCCTGACCGACACAGTGAAACTCAGCCTTTCTATTATAGCAGAGGTCTATAGTTTCCTTTTTTGTCTCCAATAATTTTAAATAGCTTTAATTTCTATGGTGAATTGCAGATGATTGACATCAACACGGTTTAAACAAGTTTTTAAAAATGTACAGCAATAAAATGAAGAACTTTTTGAAGATCGAACATGGAAAAGAAAAACAGTATGCCACAAGGACATAAGGCAAATGTTAAATTCTTTCATCAGTCTGTACAATGTTTTAGAAATAATTAAAAAAACAAACCAAATTTTGATAAGCCACAAACCTCAACTAATTATCAATCCGTAAGGTGTATGTCCAAAAACATGACTCAGATGTGCTGCCCATATTTGTTCTTTTGGATTTATCAGTTTGTTAATTTTTGTAGGTGAAAAAGTAAGCCCAGCTTCTTCTGGGTGTTGTGGCATAGGCCTACGGGTCTAGCTTCGACAATAGGCATAGATTATTGGATTGCTTTTTGTTTAGAAGTTTTGTTCCACCCTGTGGTGTGTGCTTTTTGAATCTGAACTATGCTCAGCATCAACACAGAGACTTTTGGGGGACTCAGATATACCATGTTGGAAATGGAGCAGGCCAAAGTCCCAATTCTGTTTAGTTTACCGCTAAAGCCTATGTATAGCTGGAATGACATCAGTTAGTAAAACTTAGCACTTTTTATTGCAGCATAGATAAATATAATTTTTTTTGTCTCCGCAATATTTTTAAGCTGCGTTTTTTTCTAGGGTGATTTGCTGATGATTGAGATCAACACTCTTTTAACAAGTTTGTGGAAGGGTACAGCAATGGTCAACCATATCCTTCTCCGAAATACCAGTCTGTAAGGTATATGTTCACCACATGACTCATATGTGTTGCCCATTGTTTTTCTTTTGGATTTACAAAGCTGTTCATTTTCATAAGGTATAAGGAAACCTCAGCTGATTCTAGGTGCTATGGTGCGTTCCTTTAATCCTAGCTATCATCGGAGGCTTAGGCTATTGGGTCATTTTAGTTTGGCAGTTCTGATCCATTTTGTGTTGTGTGGATTTGGTGTCTGTGCTATGCTCAGCATCAATGAGGCGACTCGGTAGGATCTCTGAGGCACCAGGTTGACCAAACAGGGGTGCACTGGCCCAGGTTGAAAACAGAGCAGGCAAAAGTCTCCATGCTATACAGTAGACAGGTAGCGCCTATAAATAGCTAAAGTGGAGCAACCTAAATAACACAGTGGAACTCAGCCTTATTAGTGGGGCAGAGGTCTATAGTTACATTCTTTTTGGCTCCAATAATTTTAAACAGCTTTCATTTATATGTTGAATTGCAGATAATTGAGATCAACACTCTTTAAACATATTTTTTTAAATGTACAGCAATAAAATGAAGAACTTTTTGAAGAAAGAAGAACATGGAAAAGAAATACAATACGCCACAAGGACAAAAGGCAAATGTTAACTTCTTTCATCAGTCTGTACAATGTTTTAGGCAGAATTTGAAAAATACAAACCTCAGCAAATTATCAATCTGTAAGGTATATATCCAAAAACATGACTCATATATGCTGCCCATAAGTTTTCCTTTCGATTTATCAGTCTGTTGATTTTTTAGGTGAAAAAGTAAGCCTTTTTTCTGCTGGGTGCTGTGGCGCATACCTGTAATCCTAGCTACCATGGGAGGTTTAGGCTGTTGAATCATTTGAGTTTGGGAGTTCAGATCCATTCTATGCTATGTGGTTCGGGTATCTGTGCTATGCTCAGCATCAATATGGTGACTCTGTGGGAACTCAGAGCCACCAGGTTGACTAAGGAGGGGTGCACTGGCCCAGGTTGGAAACAGAGCAGGCAAAAGTCCCCATGCTGTTCAGTAGACAGATAGCACCCGTGAATATCTGGAGTGGAGCAGCCTGAACGACACAGTGAAACTCAGCCTTTCTATTATAGCAGAGGTCTATAGTTTCCTTTTTTGTCTCCAATAATTTTAAATAGCTTTAATTTCTATGGTGAATTGCAGATGATTGACATCAACACGGTTTAAACAAGTTTTTAAAAATGTACAGCAATAAAATGAAGAACTTTTTGAAGATCGAACATGGAAAAGAAAAACAGTATGCCACAAGGACATAAGGCAAATGTTAAATTCTTTCATCAGTCTGTACAATGTTTTAGAAATAATTAAAAAAACAAACCAAATTTTGATAAGCCACAAACCTCAACTAATTATCAATCCGTAAGGTGTATGTCCAAAAACATGACTCAGATGTGCTGCCCATATTTGTTCTTTTGGATTTATCAGTTTGTTAATTTTTGTAGGTGAAAAAGTAAGCCCAGCTTCTTCTGGGTGTTGTGGCATAGGCCTACGGGTCTAGCTTCGACAATAGGCATAGATTATTGGATTGCTTTTTGTTTAGAAGTTTTGTTCCACCCTGTGGTGTGTGCTTTTTGAATCTGAACTATGCTCAGCATCAACACAGAGACTTTTGGGGGACTCAGATATACCATGTTGGAAATGGAGCAGGCCAAAGTCCAATTCTGTTTAGTTTACCGCTAAAGCCTATGTATAGCTGGAATGACATCAGTTAGTAAAACTTAGCACTTTTTATTGCAGCATAGATAAATATAATTTTTTTTGTCTCCGCAATATTTTTAAGCTGCGTTTTTTTCTAGGGTGATTTGCTGATGATTGAGATCAACACTCTTTTAACAAGTTTGTGGAAGGGTACAGCAATGGTCAACCATATCCTTCTCCGAAATACCAGTCTGTAAGGTATATGTTCACCACATGACTCATATGTGTTGCCCATTGTTTTTCTTTTGGATTTACAAAGCTGTTCATTTTCATAAGGTATAAGGAAACCTCAGCTGATTCTAGGTGCTATGGTGCGTTCCTTTAATCCTAGCTATCATCGGAGGCTTAGGCTATTGGGTCATTTTAGTTTGGCAGTTCTGATCCATTTTGTGTTGTGTGGATTTGGTGTCTGTGCTATGCTCAGCATCAATGAGGCGACTCGGTAGGATCTCTGAGGCACCAGGTTGACCAAACAGGGGTGCACTGGCCCAGGTTGAAAACAGAGCAGGCAAAAGTCTCCATGCTATACAGTAGACAGGTAGCGCCTATAAATAGCTAAAGTGGAGCAACCTAAATAACACAGTGGAACTCAGCCTTATTAGTGGGGCAGAGGTCTATAGTTACATTCTTTTTGGCTCCAATAATTTTAAACAGCTTTCATTTATATGTTGAATTGAAGATAATTGAGATCAACACTCTTTAAACACATTTTTTTAAATGTACAGCAATAAAATGAAGAACTTTTTGAAGAAAGAAGAACATGGAAAAGAAATACAATACGCCACAAGGACAAAAGGCAAATGTTAACGTCTTTCATCAGTCTGTACAATGTTTTAGGCAGAATTTGAAAAATACAAACCTCAGCAAATTATTAATCTGTATGGTATATATCCAAAAACATGACTCATATATGCTGCCCATAAGTTTTCCTTTCGATTTATCAGTCTGTTGATTTTTTAGCTGAAAAAGTAAGCCTTTTTTCTGCCGGGTGCTGTGGTGCATGCCTGTAATCCTAGCTACCATGGGAGGCTTAGGCTGTTGAATCATTTGAGTTTGGGAGTTCTGATCCATTCTGTGCTATGTGGATCAGGTGTCTGTGCTATGCTCAGCATCAATATGGTGACTCTGTGGGAACTCAGAGCCACCAGGTTGACTAAGGAGGGGTGCACTGGCCCAGGTTGGAAACAGAGCAGGCAAAAGTCCCCATGCTGTTCAGTAGACAGATAGCACCCGTGAATATCTGGAGTGGAGCAGCCTGAACGACACAGTGAAACTCAGCCTTTCTATTATAGCAGAGGTCTATAGTTTCCTTTTTTGTCTCCAATAATTTTAAATAGCTTTAATTTCTATGGTGAATTGCAGATGAGTGACATCAACACGGTTTAAACAAGTTTTTAAAAATGTACAGCAATAAAATGAAGAACTTTTTGAAGACCGAACATGGAAAAGAAAAACAGTATGCCACAAGAACATAAGGCAAAGGTTAAATTCTTTCATCAGTCTGTACAATGTTTTAGAAATAATTAAAAAAACAAACCAAATTTTGATAAGCCGCAAACCTCAACTAATTATCAATCCGTAAGGTGTATGTCCAAAAACATGACTCAGATGTGCTGCCCATATTTGTTCTTTTGGATTTATCAGTTTGTTAATTTTTGTAGGTGAAAAAGTAAGCCCAGCTTCTTCTGGGTGTTGTGGCATAGGCCTACGGGTCTAGCTTCGACAATAGGCATAGATTATTGGATTGCTTTTTGTTTAGAAGTTTTGTTCCACCCTGTGGTGTGTGCTTTTTGTATCTGAACTATGCTCAGCATTAACACAGAGACTTTTGGGGGACTCAGATACACCATGTTGGAAATGGAGCAGGCCAAAGTCCCAATTCTGTTTAGTTTACCGCTAAAGCCTATGTATAGCTGGAATGACATCAGTTAGTAAAACTCAGCACTTTTTATTGCAGCATAGATAAATATAATTTTTTTTGTCTCCGCAATATTTTTAAGCTGCGTTTTTTTCTAGGGTGATTTGCTGATGATTGAGATCAACACTCTTTTAACAAGTTTGTGGAAGGGTACAGCAATGGTCAACCATATCCTTCTCCGAAATACCAGTCTGTAAGGTATATGTTCACCACATGACTCATATGTGTTGCCCATTGTTTTTCTTTTGGATTTACAAAGCTGTTCATTTTCATAAGGTATAAGGAAACCTCAGCTGATTCTAGGTGCTATGGTGCGTTCCTTTAATCCTAGCTATCATGAGAGGCTTAGGCTATTGGGTCATTTTAGTTTGGCAGTTCTGATCCATTTTGTGTTGTGTGGATTTGGTGTCTGTGCTATGCTCAGCATCAATGAGGCGACTCGGTAGGATCTCTGAGGCACCAGGTTGACCAAACAGGGGTGCACTGACCCAGGTTGAAAACAGAGCAGGCAAAAGTCTCCATGCTATACAGTAGACAGGTAGCGCCTATAAATAGCTAAAGTGGAGCAACCTAAATAACACAGTGGAACTCAGCCTTATTAGTGGGGCAGAGGTCTATAGTTACATTCTTTTTGGCTCCAATAATTTTAAACAGCTTTCATTTATATGTTGAATTGCAGATAATTGAGATCAACACTCTTTAAACACATTTTTTTAAATGTACAGCAATAAAATGAAGAACTTTTTGAAGAAAGAAGAACATGGAAAAGAAATACAATACGCCACAAGGACAAAAGGCAAATGTTAACGTCTTTCATCAGTCTGTACAATGTTTTAGGCAGAATTTGAAAAATACAAACCTCAGCAAATTATCAATCTGTAAGGTATATATCCAAAAACATGACTTATATATGCTGCCCATAAGTTTTCCTTTCGATTTATCAGTCTGTTGATTTTTTAGGTGAAAAAGTAAGCCTTTTTTCTGCTGGGTGCTGTGGCGCGTACCTGTAATCCTAGCTACCATGGGAGGCTTAGGCTGTTGAATCATTTGAGTTTGGGAGTTCGGATCCATTCTGTGCTATGTGGATCAGGTGTCTGTGCTATGCTCAGCATCAATGTGGGAACTCAGAGCCACCAGGTTGACTAAGGAGGGGTGCACTGGCCCAGGTTGGAAACAGAGCAGGCAAAAGTCCCCATGCTGTTCAGTAGACAGATAGCACCCGTGAATATCTGGAGTGGAGCAGCCTGAACGACACAGTGAAACTCAGCCTTTCTATTATAGCAGAGGTCTATAGTTTCCTTTTTTGTCTCCAATAATTTTAAATAGCTTTAATTTCTATGGTGAATTGCAGATGAGTGACATAAACACGGTTTAAACAAGTTTTTAAAAATGTACAGCAATAAAATGAAGAACTTTTTGAAGACCGAACATGGAAAAGAAAAACAGTATGCCACAAGAACATAAGGCAAATGTTAAATTCTTTCATCAGTCTGTACAATGTTTTAGAAATAATTAAAAAAACAAACCAAATTTTGATAAGCCACAAACCTCAACTAATTATCAATCCATAAGGTGTATGTCCAAAAACATGACTCAGATGTGCTGCCCATATTTGTTCTTTTGGATTTATCAGTTTGTTAATTTTTGTAGGTGAAAAAGTAAGCCCAGCTTCTTCTGGGTGTTGTGGCCTAGGCCTACGGGTCTAGCTTCGACAATAGGCATAGATTATTGGATTGCTTTTTGTTT
Source organism: Bufo bufo (assembly GCF_905171765.1). Classification (NCBI taxonomy): domain Eukaryota; kingdom Metazoa; phylum Chordata; class Amphibia; order Anura; family Bufonidae; genus Bufo; species Bufo bufo. The sequence goes on from NW_024400134.1 coordinate 44,651, forward strand.
AGAAGTTTTGTTCCACCCTGTGGTGTGTGCTTTTTGTATCTGAACTATGCTCAGCATCAACACAGAGACTTTTGGGGGACTCAGATACACCATGTTGGAAATGGAGCAGGCCAAAGTCCCAATTCTGTTTAGTTTACCGCTAAAGCCTATGTATAGCTGGAATGACATCAGTTAGTAAAACTCAGCACTTTTTATTGCAGCATAGATAAATATAATTTTTTTTGTCTCCGCAATATTTTTAAGCTGCGTTTTTTTCTAGGGTGATTTGCTGATGATTGAGATCAACACTCTTTTAACAAGTTTGTGGAAGGGTACAGCAATGGTCAACCATATCCTTCTCCGAAATACCAGTCTGTAAGGTATATGTTCACCACATGACTCATATGTGTTGCCCATTGTTTTTCTTTTGGATTTACAAAGCTGTTCATTTTCATAAGGTATAAGGAAACCTCAGCTGATTCTAGGTGCTATGGTGCGTTCCTTTAATCCTAGCTATCATGGGAGGCTTAGGCTATTGGGTCATTTTAGTTTGGCAGTTCTGATCCATTTTGTGTTGTGTGGATTTGGTGTCTGTGCTATGCTCAGCATCAATGAGGCGACTCGGTAGGATCTCTGAGGCACCAGGTTGACCAAACAGGGGTGCACTGGCCCAGGTTGAAAACAGAGCAGGCAAAAGTCTCCATGCTATACAGTAGACAGGTAGCGCCTATAAATAGCTAAAGTGGAGCAACCTAAATAACACAGTGGAACTCAGCCTTATTAGTGGGGCAGAGGTCTATAGTTACATTCTTTTTGGCTCCAATAATTTTAAACAGCTTTCATTTATATGTTGAATTGCAGATAATTGAGATCAACACTCTTTAAACACATTTTTTTAAATGTACAGCAATAAAATGAAGAACTTTTTGAAGAAAGAAGAACATGGAAAAGAAATACAATACGCCACAAGGACAAAAGGCAAATGTTAACGTCTTTCATCAGTCTGTACAATGTTTTAGGCAGAATTTGAAAAATACAAACCTCAGCAAATTATCAATCTGTAAGGTATATATCCAAAAACATGACTCATATATGCTGCCCATAAGTTTTCCTTTCGATTTATCAGTCTGTTGATTTTTTAGGTGAAAAAGGAAGCCTTTTTTCTGCCGGGTGCTGTGGCGCATGCCTGTAATCCTAGCTACGATGGGAGGCTTAAGCTGTTGAATCATTTGAGTTTGGGAGTTCTGATCCATTCTGTGTTATGTGGATTGGGTGTCTGTGCTATGCTCAGCATCAATATGGTGACTCTGTGGGAACTCAGAGCCACCAGGTTGACTAAGGAGGGGTGCACTGGCCCAGGTTGGAAACAGAGCAGGCAAAAGTCCCCATGCTGTTCAGTAGACAGATAGCACCCGTGAATATCTGAAGAGGAGCAGCCTGAACGACACAGTGAAACTCAGCCTTTCTATTATAGCAGAGGTCTATAGTTTCCTTTTTTGTCTCCAATAATTTTAAATAGCTTTAATTTCTATGGTGAATTGCAGATGAGTGACATAAACACGGTTTAAACAAGTTTTTAAAAATGTACAGCAATAAAATGAAGAACTTTTTGAAGACCGAACATGGAAAAGAAAAACAGTATGCCACAAGAACATAAGGCAAATGTTAAATTCTTTCATCAGTCTGTACAATGTTTTAGAAATAATTAAAAAAACAAACCAAATTTTGATAAGCCACAAACCTCAACTAATTATCAATCCATAAGGTGTATGTCCAAAAACATGACTCAGATGTGCTGCCCATATTTGTTCTTTTGGATTTATCAGTTTGTTAATTTTTGTAGGTGAAAAAGTAAGCCCAGCTTCTTCTGGGTGTTGTGGCATAGGCCTACGGGTCTAGCTTCGACAATAGGCATAGATTATTGGATTGCTTTTTGTTTAGAAGTTTTGTTCCACCCTGTGGTGTGTGCTTTTTGTATCTGAACTATGCTCAGCATCAACACAGAGACTTTTGGGGGACTCAGATACACCATGTTGGAAATGGAGCAGGCCAAAGTCCCAATTCTGTTTAGTTTACCGCTAAAGCCTATGTATAGCTGGAATGACATCAGTTAGTAAAACTCAGCACTTTTTATTGCAGCATAGATAAATATAATTTTTTTTGTCTCCGCAATATTTTTAAGCTGCGTTTTTTTATAGGGTGATTTGCTGATGATTGAGATCAACACTCTTTTAACAAGTTTGTGGAAGGGTACAGCAATGGTCAACCATATCCTTCTCCGAAATACCAGTCTGTAAGGTATATGTTCACCACATGACTCATATGTGTTGCCCATTGTTTTTCTTTTGGATTTACAAAGCTGTTCATTTTCATAAGGTATAAGGAAACCTCAGCTGATTCTAGGTGCTATGGTGCGTTCCTTTAATCCTAGCTATCATGGGAGGCTTAGGCTATTGGGTCATTTTAGTTTGGCAGTTCTGATCCATTTTGTGTTGTGTGGATTTGGTGTCTGTGCTATGCTCAGCATCAATGAGGCGACTCGGTAGGATCTCTGAGGCACCAGGTTGACCAAACAGGGGTGCACTGGCCCAGGTTGAAAACAGAGCAGGCAAAAGTCTCCATGCTATACAGTAGACAGGTAGCGCCTATAAATAGCTAAAGTGGAGCAACCTAAATAACACAGTGGAACTCAGCCTTATTAGTGGGGCAGAGGTCTATAGTTACATTCTTTTTGGCTCCAATAATTTTAAACAGCTTTCATTTATATGTTGAATTGCAGATAATTGAGATCAACACTCTTTAAACACATTTTTTTAAATGTACAGCAATAAAATGAAGAACTTTTTGAAGAAAGAAGAACATGGAAAAGAAATACAATACGCCACAAGGACAAAAGGCAAATGTTAACGTCTTTCATCAGTCTGTACAATGTTTTAGGCAGAATTTGAAAAATACAAACCTCAGCAAATTATCAATCTGTAAGGTATATATCCAAAAACATGACTCATATATGCTGCCCATAAGTTTTCCTTTCGATTTATCAGTCTGTTGATTTTTTAGGTGAAAAAGTAAGCCTTTTTTCTGCTGGGTGCTGTGGCGCATACCTGTAATCCTAGCTACCATGGGAGGTTTAGGCTGTTGAATCATTTGAGTTTGGGAGTTCAGATCCATTCTATGCTATGTGGTTCGGGTGTCTGTGCTATGCTCAGCATCAATATGGTGACTCTGTGGGAACTCAGAGCCACCAGGTTGACTAAGGAGGGGTGCACTGGCCCAGGTTGGAAACAGAGCAGGCAAAAGTCCCCATGCTGTTCAGTAGACAGATAGCACCCGTGAATATCTGGAGTGGAGCAGCCTGAACGACACAGTGAAACTCAGCCTTTCTATTATAGCAGAGGTCTATAGTTTCCTTTTTTGTCTCCAATAATTTTAAATAGCTTTAATTTCTATGGTGAATTGCAGATGATTGACATCAACACGGTTTAAACAAGTTTTTAAAAATGTACAGCAATAAAATGAAG